>NW_010162979.1:0-21255 GCF_000695765.1 Mesitornis unicolor
CCGTTGTGCCTTTTCGCGGCCGGTCTGGCGGCGGGGCCAGCTGGGCAGCTGGGGAGGTGGTGCTGGGCGGCACCGTTTGCTTTCGCTCCCGGGCAAGTGGTGCTTGAGGCTCGCTGATACAAAACTAATAAAGCGCCGTGACCTTCAGCAACGGAGTAACTTAACTGTTAAGTGCTTAAACATGAAGGTTTAAAAAGAATTAACTGGTGCGGTATTGTAAGGTTTACAGTTCTGCTATGGGATGAAATTTGACCTTTGGTTTTAATAGTATATTTGGTTCTTAGGTGTTCGTTTCCAAATTCAAGTGCTCATTTTAAGGCTTCTTCAGCAAAGTATTTGTGTATCTTTACTGCTTTCTACCTACGGATTAAATACTGGTAAAGGCTTAAAAAAATACAAGTACAGGGTTAGTTAAACTGTACCAGATCACTAAGGAAGTTGATTGCAGAGATGGTAACTTGGGTTCTGTTTTCAGTAGTTAGCTCTAGTTCTCTGTCTCTCTAAGATACAGATATTCCCTTTATTTCAGGTGAGCAGCTGAACCTGAAATCATGCTATTCCAATTACTGAGTCACACTGAGTTTCACACTGGCTTTAAAAAAAAAACTGTAAAATTGAATGTCAAACAGATCAGTTCTTAAAATATCAAATGACTGTGTGATACCAAGTGGACTGGAAAAGCAAATACCTGAGGAAGGAACTTTGAGAATTCAGCCTGGCATCACTCATATGGGAATGCACCTTGCACTGCAACATGCAATGCAAGATTTTAAATCAGAAACTTGGAGTTCAGAATGAAAATTGAGCCTTCAGTCTTTGCTCTAAATCTCTTGACTGAAAGGCTTTGCTTCTTAAGTCTTAATTGCACTATCACCATGGCTTTGTATAAACTGCTGAGACATTTAGTTCTTAGCAGGTTTAATTACAAGTCTTTTCAAGGCTATTTGTCATAATACATTTTCTTGGAGAACCTTTGTTAGATAGCTTGAGAAAGTCTGAGCGTGTTGGTTTTTTTCTCCAGTCTCTATCATTTACACAGTATGCTTTGAAAATGCATTATCCTCTGGATTTGACTCTGACTCATTAATGGCTTATACTTACAAAATGAGTATATGTTGTTGTAGTCACATGTTAGTGTGTATGTCACAACACCTGTTGGTATCTTGAGGAGATAAATATCAATACTTTGTTAAAACTGTAAGATATAATAATATTTTTCTTCACAGGAGCCTTGGAGTCTGTGAAACACCGAAAGTCAAGTGGAATAAGTAGATGACTGTCAAACCTTTATCTTGAGTTTGGTTCAACAAAAAGGTAAACTGGTAGAAAATGTCACCTGGAAAAGTTCTGCAACCTGTACTGAAAATGAAGGTGGACGAACTCTTTTTATGTTGGTTGAGTCAGCCTGCAACTCAGCTGGCACTAAAGGACTGCTTGAGAAGAATCAAGAATGAGGAGAAAACACACATTGATAATGGAGATTCAGGAAACTGTATAAATGAGAGGCTCGCTAACAAAAATTCCAATTCCAAGCAATGCATTTCAGGAGATACCAGATTGCCTTTGATGTCTTTAAATCATCCTCAGCTTTCTACTACTCTTCCATTGGCAACTCTAGCCAGTGCAAGGAGCATTTCTAATGTTAAAGCAACACGTCGATCCTCAGGAACCAAGGTAGTAAGTTTTTCTTACTTATTAGACCTATTTGTTTAAATGGAAGTGAATTTTGTGTCTGTAGTGTTGACAAATTATGCAAGTAATTAGTTTCCCCACAGGAGGTGCTGGCAGTGGAGTGAAGCAGCAGCACTGAACATAAAATGTCAATGTTTGTGTGTCATTAGCACTACTGGCTCGGTGGCCTAAACTTCCAAATGACTGTCTTGGCTCCTTGCAATTCTGTTGCTTTTTATAAGCCATACATGCCTGACACAAAATTAAAAATGAACTGTTTTCTATTTCCAATAATTTTTCTGTCAAGAGCAGTATTGCCCTTGTTCTTTAAAACTGCATAGAAAAAGGCATCTTAAAAATCTTGCATCCAGTACAGCTCATTAGATTTGGTATATCTACCCTGGTTTTGAGCTATAATTTCAAACATTATTCAATAGTGACCTGTTTTTCAACTAATTTACATGTTACATTTACTTCAGGGGGTGCAGCTTAGATAAGGAAAAATGAAAACAAGCGATTCTTGCTTTCTGAGGTATTGCCTCTCCTGTGCAATAAGGTTAGAGCTGTAGTATCTGTTCTTGCATTTCTAATGGGCATGAACAAACTAGAAGTAGTGGAAAAGGCTAGAAATAGCCTTATAATAAGAAAGTGGTTTTCCATAGTGTCCTTGTGTCCACTGAGCAATGTCCAGTGTGGGGGACCCACATTTAGAGTCAGAGAACGAAAGAGAAATAATTATAAAAGCCAAAATTTGGATAGAGAGGTCAGACAGCCATGACTAACCAGGTGTCATTTGCTAAATACATCTCATACTTTACATTAAAAGAAAAATCTAGTGTTCTATCAGATGTGGTAGTTTACAAAAGCTACTTAGTTTACTAAATAGATCACAGTTGCTGAATACCTCTCATTTAACTTACTCTTGTCAGAGGTAACCCAAACCAGGTGTTGATGCTTCAGATGCCATGCTTTCAATAACAGGCACTTCCACTGTTAAATGCAATCTAATTGTGGATAAATGTGTCCCTGTGTTGGTTTGCAATGTTATTTTTATAACGCACTGCCTTGACTGCAAATAGCCCTTTGTCTAATGATACCAGGCACTATTGTTAGTACAAGACTCAAATCTGGCTCCACTAAATCTGCATATTAACAAAGCAATTGTTTTGGTACTGCATGGTATACTCAATGCTTCCTTTCTAAGAAGGTCTTGGTTTATAATAGACAATGGTCTCTAGGCAAGAATGAGAACCCTGCCCCCAAGCTGAGGTTCTTTTTTCAAACCTGCAGTTCAGTTTAATCTAATTTCTAGCCCTTTTCATAAATTGTAGAAACAAAACTGGATAGAAAATGATGTGGTGACTTAAAAAACTAAGCATTACTTATATGATCTGCCTTGTATCAAAGGACTTGTTAAGAGGCATGTGTTTCTGCTATAGGACTATAAATTCATGTCACTTAATAGTATTGGTAAGTTGTAAGTGGTCATTCCTATCACTCTTCGTACTTTGGTGTTTAACTCAATACACTGGCCAAACCTCCCAGTGTCCCAGGGAAACCTTCTCAGGTTGGTAAGGGTGGAAAGGTTAGTGCTGAGGGTGTTTAAGAGTGTGGGCTACTTCTTCTCCTTTATTGGTGTGTACTGAATGTATATACTTACCTTTTGACCCACAGGGCAAACCATGTAAGTACTGCTTTGCGCTAAAACATTTGATTTGAAGTGTTGCATTTGTTTCATAAATACTAATTTTCAAATCTAGCTTGACAACTTGGAGTTCCCACTCCTTAGTTTCAAGGCATCACACTTCCAGTCTGAAGTATATCTAGATTGACTTTCTAATAATAGTGACTTGTATTTTATGCGTCATCACTAGCCAGACAACATGACAGTTGATTTACTTTTTTTTCATGTTCACACCATTACATTTCCTGTTCTAAGGAAATGTAGAAAGTTAGCAGGTGCTCAGTTTATTCTGAGCAAGCAAAGGGAGAGTTTCCATTAAAAGCCACTGTTACTTGATGTATTTGATCACTAACTCATGTACTGTAATTTCTCTTCATATGTCTTGGTTGACTGCTTTAAGTAGATCTCATAAAGAAGAACTGAAGAGACTAATGAAGAGTAACATTCTTTACTTAATTGGAATTGTTTGTATAGTGCTGAGAGGGATCCTTGAGGTTAGATTGTTGTTTGAGTTTGGTTTTTTTTTCTCTCCAAGGAGTTGAGCAGGAGGAAGTTTCCACACAGTAAGAAATTTATTTGTGGCTTTATTAGTCAGCTGAACTGAAGCTTCATCTAAAAGTTTCCTAATCTTTAAGAAGTGTAAATTACATTTGGAGCAGGCATCAGCTCTTAAAATACCACCAATAGTTGCATAACTGCGTGTTCTGCCATGACAGTGTATTTTTTAAAGGAAAGAAAAATATATTCATTTTCCTTCTCATACATCTGTAAACTACCCGCTGCAGTGTCCAAAGTAATGCATCTGGTTTTGTGCATTTAATCAAGCCACAATGGCTTTGCCTACCTCATTTGAGTTTAAGTAAGTTTGAGGTCCTCGTTTCGTTTCTATAAATGGAAAAAAATGTTTCAGATAGCCTTTCAAAAAAGAGAGCTTATACTGTAGGTCCAGTAATACGGATTTAAATTCTAAATAGCAGACCTAGAAAATAGTAAAAGTTAATGTGCTGTACTCTGTGTGCCTGAGGATAGTATTAGAAAAGGGCTTTTACATTCAGCCATAAAGCTGAAGAATTTTCTTTTAGGACTATATAAGTCAACTTGGACATCTTCTTATTAAAGTTTTCTTACTTTATGCTGGAATTCTCATAATGCAGTGGACAAGCAGTAAACTCATTTTAGCAGGATATGTTTTCAGTATCACTGAGATGAATCACTTACAGTCAAGGTTGCAGTATGCCTTTTCCTATTTCTTAAAATGTTCCTGTGGCTTTTTTGAAGGACACCAAACAAAGCTGATAAAAGAAAACTGTCACATCCTCAAGTTGTTACTATGTAGTAAGTATGAATGAGTAGGAAACCACATTTTCATGCTACAGGTTTCTGTATGTGTTAGAAGAACATGTTTTGCAGGATGGCAAGCATTCTTGAAGATCGGTCTTGAAAATAATTGACTGTTTAATGTTTAACACCTTAAAGAGTAGCATATGAGCAGAACAAGTTGGTGTTCTGATAGCAACTGTAAAACAGCATTAAAAATACTGTAGCTGACAGCTATTATATTCAAGATCTTTTCCCTTTTTCAGAGGTGAGCTTGTAATTCAAGTTTTAGAGTTACATTATCTGAAATTCAAAAGTTGCCATGTGTTTTTGCTGAAACACTAATGTCTTGTCAGAGGAGAACTTGCTGTCTTTCAAGATAGTTGAAGCCTTTCACTGATTAGCACGTCCAGAGTACTTGGTCAGATAATGAAAGAAACTACATGGTCTATATGTGAAAGATGAACAAAAAACTGAGGTGCAGGAGTGGAATAGGAATTTGATCATCTGCACAGGGCACTTTAGCCAGGTTCTGGAAAAACACTAATTCAGAATAAATCACTGGCTTAATCCACACATGCATTTTGAAATCTGGACAGAACTCTAACATGAAAATTCATTTTATAGGGTGTTTTGGTGCAAGTGAAGATAAAACAGTGTTTGTTTAGGGTTTGGGCTTTTTTTTCTTTAGGAGAGGTACTTCCCTTCACTTGCATGGTGTCATTCACCACAAGGTCATGAATGCATGCATTATACAAACACTAATTACAAGGTTCTGTCATCTTTGTCATGTGATGTGAAGTGCTTGCTAGCACTTAATGTTCTGCAAGTAGGCCTGTGATTTGTGCATACTAAATATATTAAAATAACAAAATCAGAGGCATAGAAAATTCTCATCATGTAAGTTTTGGATATTTTATGAGTATGTTGTTGTAAAGAAAGGAGATTCTAGAGCTGTAACTTTCAAACTTGAAGAATGGCTGTCATAGCTTTCTTCTAACCCTTATCAGTACTGTACCTGGATTTAAATGTTTCTGGCACTGTAGATTATCTTAAACATGTGAGGTATCCACAATTGTACACCGTTCATCACGTTGTCAAAAATGCCAGGCCTCAAGGCCTAAAAGATGCCACAGGCAAAATGTTTAATCCTAACCAGCTGGTGTGCAACGCATCTGGGGAAACAATTCACAGAATTCCCTATGGGCATTTTGAGGGGTGCTGGTGCAGAGAGAATATGATATGATCTGAAGTACTTCAAAGTTATTTTCTATTTCTCTGCAGGGTCAACCTTTAATATAAAGGTACTTCTTGGATTGGTTTCCATATAGCCTTTGCTTGATAAGCATACTGTTCCTGCTTGTTATCCCGTGACAACTCTTAGAGCTCATTGTCTCGTTTTTCTGGGATTTTTAAATTTTTCCCTACTTTACTATACTGCTGCATAGCTTTTTTTTGTCACTACCATTCTTGCCAAATTTTTGTTACCAGTTAGTTGATTAAAATGGAGTGATACTACTAGAATCCATTTTAGTTTAAAGGGAGACTAGGATGAAACCTTTTAAGGTTGATAGAAGTTTGAACATAATAACACTTAACAGTTGCTTTTTGGAACAAATGAGTTCTTCTGAGAACTTGAGTTAAAGGGTAGTGAGGCTGGGACCTGCATCTGTTAGACCAGTGGTGGATTATCTCCATGTTCTGCAGGTGTACTGTAATTTTTTTGGGGGGTCTGCCTTCTACTAGCAGGGAGAGAAACTACGTTTGTAAAACATCAGAAAAGTAAGGAGAATTACAGTGTCTGAATCCTGCCAGTTTCTCACTTAAGTAGTTACTAAGCTTTGATGTCAACCGTGACATTTTGAGAGTTTAGTCTGCATCTGAACTGCTACCCAATGTACCTTAATACTGGAAGCAACATTAGCTACCAAGTCTGGGTTACATAAGCTGTATGAGCATTGCTCTGCACATCAGATTACCCTGTGCAGGACTGAGTGTGGTCTAGTACATATGCTCCCTAACTCTGTATTATGTAAAGCTAGTGTTAATAGCGCCATGTCCCACCACTAAGTGGGGAGGATGGTGGACTTGGCTTTCAACTCAAGCCCGTGACTTAAAGGCCGACCGTAAATAACCTGGTATCAAACTGATGTACTTTTATGATGATAACAGGGCACTATGACATATGTCAGGACTCTTGTGTTCACAATAAAAGTCCTTCTGTGGTGCCAACAAGGAAGGACAGCCAGAAGTTCATATTAAGGTCTGGAAGAGTGCAACTATAGATGTTCCTAGAAAATCATTATTAGTTTCAAGTGTGGTGAAATAATAGTAATCAGCATAAGCAGCACTGGTAGTATTTTGTGTTATTCTTAAGCTTTGCTGTACTGAATAGCTTGGAATAGAAGAATCGTTACCCTGATTAGAAAGCCAGCTATTCATTTTGTATAGAAATGAAAAACTGGAAGTTATTGATTGTTGTAGTTTTTTGTTAGTGGTCTTTATTCTAACTGTACTTTGCACCCTGTGATATAAATGTTACACTTCTCTTAGCAGTTGCATCAATTCTGTTTACACATTGTTTTGTTAGAAGAAATAATGATCTTGTGTCCTCTGTCAAAGTGGCAGTTGCAATTAAAATAGAAGATATTTCTGTCCTACTGGAAACTCGTAAGTATTTCTTATATGCAGCATCCAGTCTTAAGAGGTTTTGACACTTTAATTTTTCAGCACTAGAATTTGAAACTCTATGTGGCTTTCTTCAAGTTTAAATTTCACCTGAATTCTGACAAAGAACAAGTTCATATATTTGGATGAAATTTATTTATCACAGGGTCACTCTCCTGTGTAACTGTCACTTAAAAGCAAAAAAAAAAAATGCATAGCTGTATGAAAACATTACTTACTTCCAGTTGCTTCTCTCTGCTTAGTCTTTCAAAACATCTAAGCTTAATTATAGCTTTACATCAGTCATTTAAACAGTTCATTCTTTAACAGGTGGTCAGTCTGGAAGGAAATTAGATACTGATATGAAGCAGATAGCTTTCTTTCTTCCTTCAGTGATGTTTGGGAACCTCTTGTAAATTTTTGAGAACCTCTCCATATGCCCTAAACTTACTCTGTCAGCAAGAAATAAGCTTGAGGCCAAAAGTATGTATGGGCTTACCTCAGTACAAGCTGATTAATGCAGTTCATCCAGTGAACTAACTTATCCACTAATAGACCTAGTCAATGACTGCATGAATTTTTTCCAGCAAGCAATGTTATGAGAAAAATCTACAAAATACCAGTGCTAATATATGGCTGAGTCTTGCATATTTAGAGGCTTTGCACACACAATTGTCTTGAAAAATTTAATGAAAGTTAGGCGACTTAAGTAGTTGCATTGATTCAAGAAGATACCAGTTAAGCACTTTTGTTTTCTGCAGGCCGCAACAAATGGTTACTAAATTTAATGTTCTAAATGTGGCATAATATGTAAAAAAACTCCTTGGGTTGAATTAGTGTGGTGTTCTTATCTTCAAGTCAACCAGACGGTACTAACGTCTTGGTAGACAAGATTAGTTTGTATTCTGAGAACAACAGATAGAACTTAAAATGGGTCCCCAGAAAGCTAACCAGTGATCAAGAGATGTTTTTAAAAGTGTGTTCTAGTAGTTCATGTTAGATGTGCCCCTTTTGCATAGCAAGCACTATGGAATGTAAAAAAATAGCTAGAAACTGTAGAGCTATCTATTTCTTGATCACAGGTACATCTGTACACCAGCATGATGGGCTCTTAGAGCTGCTGTGATATGTGCTTAAATAACCTTGTGCATAATGCTTAATTTCACTTCATATGGAGCTAGCCTCATTTATTTGTTCTATATAGATTTTAGTAGAAACTGGCTGATTTCAGACAGTAAATGAGATGAGTTGGAAGGCTACAGGGAGACTTTCACAACATTCATAGAAATCTATATGCAAGCAGAATGCAGGGAAAGACCTTATGAGTGGATGATGAGGGAAACATTGCAAAATACCTATAAAATGAAGTTGTAAATGTGCCCACCATGAACAAGGACCTTCTTGACATTATCTTGACAAAACAAGGCTTGTAGAGCTCAAGTGGCTTAACTTGATCTGGTTTTAGAATTCAGCAGAACCAGGAGAACAGTTACTAAGCGGTTTCATTTTGTTAGAAGCTAGATTTGTATTGATAAACAGTTAATATCTCAAGATTTTGTAAACATTTCTACTAGATATGATCATCACTGACATATCATAAATAATCTTAATACTTGTGGCATATTTCATTGACTAAGAACTAAAGCAAACTATTTGAAATTAATTTTCAAAGCACTTAAGCTAGATTTATCTTCTGTCTACTAGTACTATTCATGATTAATCATCATTTACAGCAAATAACTTTTAAAATTCTTATGTCATAGCTTAAGATTTTAAAGAAAAGATCTCCAATTCTATTCTTAACTCCTAAAATTTTGACTACTTGCTTATTTATCAAGAAATTAATTTAAGCTTAGTGTCTTAGAAAGGTTTTCCAGAAAAAAAGAAATCACATTGAGACTTCACATCAAGACTTCCAGTGATGGAGAATGGAGGATATTGCCGGTCAAGAGTACTGTTGCTGTTCTGTCGATGTATTTGTGGTGTTATAAGCTGTCTTATTACTTATCTCTTCATGTGTAACGGTTGTCCCTTCAGCTATCATACTGGAAGCTAAACTTCAGTTGGTTACCAGTGACCAGCTGCTTTGCTCTGCCACATTTCATTGCTTTGTCCTTTACCAGTGTACCCTGCTCAGAAGTGCACGACTTTTCTTTTAGCTCTCTAGAAACCAGTGTAGTTTCTGTTGCCTCTCAATTTCCTGTATCAGCCATGATTTCATATTGATTCATGATCAACACTGAAGTGTTAGTTCAAGAATAAGTCTCTACAGGAATTCTACCAGAAATCTTGTTAGTTGGTAAATTACAATTTGCAATCTTATGGACTGTATGACAATTTGTAATCTTATGGACCTTAGAACAAGGTCTGTATCTTAAGTTTCCCGATTTGTAGGTTTTGCTTTTAGACCTTCAGGGAGGGAAATCTCAAGTGAAAGCATAAGCAAGAAGCTGCAGCTGTCACTGACTCAAAATTATTGTCTTGTGATTTCAGGGACTAAATCACTAGCTTGTGATGCTGGAGTTAAAGTAGGGGTTGTGCTTTCATACACTGACCATTCTAGTTTTGGAAATTATGAAATTCCTATATAAAAATGTGTTTGAGAGGACTAAACAGCTGGTGCAATGTTTAAATAAGTAGTTGGACAGTTATAAAGCATTGTCATTCATGTTCTTTATACAAGATTACTGTCAATTCAGAAGTTAAGGTGACACAAGGTACATAATGCCAATCTAGAAATGACTGAACAGCCAAAATGGCCTGTGTGACTTTGAAAAGTTGTATGATGCATAACATTAGACTCCGTTATAAAAGGTGCTGCCTCCTATAGGAATATCTCAGTGGCATACTGAATCAGCCTGAACTGATTCTTCAATTCAACCTATTCTGCTATTCTGAGGCTTAGCTTTGTGAAATAACAAATATGTGTTGTGGACTGCAGCTTCCTCTGTGGATAGTCTCTGTAGCATCATGGTTCATCTAAAATGTAAAAACCCAGCATCTTATTAGAGCAAGTGTGACTTTAATTTGTATAATCCATATTAGATATTTTGGTAATGTCTTTCTCTGTTTAATAGCCACCTCAGCAGCATCAATTTGGATGTACCCAGTTTTCATGATCTGATGAATAGGGTCATCTGAAGATCATGAATAGTAAATAGGTTCCATCTGCAGAGTGCCATTTCAGCAACCTGTTTCCATTAAAGTTCCATTTATGCTATACACAAATAAATAAAATGTAGACTGATAATGTTTTCCTAAGATGGCAGAGAGCATGACAATTGTTCTGAAAGGAATATAAACCATATTGTACCTGTCAGGCTTCAGTATTAGAGTATCAAGCATTGATGCTTGCTGAAGTTATCCTGACAGATGCAGTTAGCCATCTTAACAGGCCATGCTATGTCTTTGGAGTCCAGGCAGTGTAATCATAGCAAGGTGACATGTATCATATCTTGCTTATAATCTTATAACAGCCAAAGGCGTGGTGTACATACGTGGCATTCTTTTTGTAATGCGCAGAGAATCTGATCAGCCCATCCTTCCTGGGCTACCAACACGACCATGTGTCTCACATCTAACTGGTGTCTTTTTATTCACTGTCTTGTCTCCTAAAAATTCTGGATTCAACCAACAACTGTGGAAAGAACCTCCATGCATTGCTCTAATCCAAGAGTATTGTAAAATTTAAATAACCATTAGAGAAGGCACACCCATGTGAGACTTCCATGTCTTTTAATTGTCTGCATGTTCTCTCCTCCAAGAAAAAAAAAGTGCATCTAAACCCAGATTCACATGAACTTCCTTTCAAGGCCAAAGGATCAGTTTCTCCCCCTGAAGGTAGATTTCTTAATTACACAATGACAACATCTATCAGTTCATTGGTGCAGCACACCATACTCAACACTATAAAGAATCACTTTAAAGCCATCAGTCTGGGTAACTGGTTGCTGGGCATGAGCATAACAACTTGATTTTTTTTTTCTGCAATATAGACAAAATAATTGTAGACTTTGTCTCCCTTGGGCTTTGTCAGTGTACTGCTGAAAATGGGTGACCCTCATCCAGAGTCAGGAATGGATGGTATTACTTTGTTATTCTGCTCACCAATGCATCATCCTCTTGTTCTCTTCCCATCCAGAGCAGTTAGAAATGGGAAGTTACTAGTAAGAAGCAAGGTAGGTAAGTGTATGAAGAACTGGGAAAACTGATTCTTTTGAATCCCATTAAATCCCTTTCCTTATCCATCAGTATAGGTTTCAGCCTTGTGCATCCCTATTTCAAGATAGTCAGTAGTTTTCAGAAATGAAAATAGAATTTAATATTTGTGAATTCACTATTGAAAAAAAGGTATCAGTGGGTTTTCCTCCCTACCCCTGAGTGGGTCAACTTGTCAACAGATGTTAATATTCTTGATTGATTAGGCAGTTATGTGGATTAAAAAGTAGAATTTTCTTTGCTGCTTCCCATTTATTCTTCTATTTTTCCATTCTATAGACATCTCCTATTTTAGATCACCTCCTAAAATTTGAGGTCAGTGAATCTTGCTATGTGCTGCAGTCTCCTGAGAAGGGAATGTTTTGTTTAATGCTCAAATAGCATAAAGTAACACACTTGAACAACTGAGACTTTAGTCCATTGCTATAAAGAGGTTTTGCCCTGCAAGGGCCTTTTTGAAGACTTGAGAGGGATTTTTAGAATTCTTTCCACAGAGAAGCACTATCATTCTTCATTCATTTATTTAGACTATGTCAACACTGGACACTGCTATATATAGTGTTAAGCAGAAAGGTACTGCAGATACTACCAAGCCTGCCTAAGTTGTGTTTTCTCACTTTGCAGGTCATAAATTCAAATCTGGCTGAGATGGGCATTGCTTTCTAATCTTTCCCCTTGGCTTTTACTCAGTATCTTGAGAACTGCTGTTACAGCAATGATCCACAGGCTACCACTGGTTTGCAGGATTAAAGATCTGCAGACTAGTGTAAATAATGCATCTACTCAATGAGCATTATGTTTACTGAAGTGGGACGTTGTTTTTATCTGCTACTATGCAATACATGCAATACATTTTACAGAAGTTGGGTTAGGATTGTTAGAAGTTCAGTCTTACTGTGGAGCTGTGGTCTGAGTTGGTAATCAAATAATTTTCAATCAAATGTCTGCAATTATGCATATAATGGAGCATATCTAGTTCCAGCATCTTTCAGTAGCTCAAAGGCTGGCTATGGACTATCAGGTCTAAAATTAGCTCTTGATAATATTAAAAATGGTGATAGTCTGGTCACAATCTTTTGTGAAGACTGAGGAAAAAAATGAACCCAGCATTTCAGGGCTATTTGTATTGTTTGCTTGTTTTCCTAGTATAGCAAAGAATTGCTGCTTTCATTTGTCTGTCTTCTAGTTTACTTATGTAATTTCTTTTTTGTCTTTCCTGCCTTATAGTAGCTGTGTTTCACTCAACATCACTAGCTGCTTGACTGATTTTATATATATATACCTTCCTGAACTATTTGTTTGTACTAATAATACCTTTTTTCCCCTTTAAACATCTGAAACATATCCTTAGTACTGTTAGTCATGCTGCATCATCTTTTCTCTACATTGATAAAGATGCTACCTTTTCTTAGTTATCTTCTCTTCACTGCTCTCTAACTAATCAATTACTTTTGGGAAGGGATTACTTTAGTTGCATAACTCTTTATTTGACTGTTGTGGAGATATGAGAGTTCCTTTTCCACAATTAACTCAGGAGCCACTCTTAATTTCTGCAGTGTTGCAAGATGAGGGATTCTGTTAGGTTGCACATGGCTGCCGTTGGGCTTGCTTGTTCAGCCTTATTTAAATCGTCTCCAGCCTTATTTAAGCTGTTTCCAAGGTCAAACAGGCTTTCTGTCATACTGGTCCACATGTTACTGGATTGAAGACTGGAGCCCAGCAACTAAAGGTTTTGTATGGCTAAATACATCTTTACAGATGATTTAGCTTACAACAGATTTAACTTAGTTTCTTGGAAGCTATCTGCAATATTTTTTTCCAAGACTTGAGGTCAGTTCCCCATAATCTCTTAAGATCTACTGTCAGTATATGCTTCTGACAAGAAACTGCATTTTTGTAGGCAAATGTTCAAGGTGTTTTGAAGTATTTTTCAGGTTTCTATTTCTTCCACACTACCCAAAATATTGGTGATTCTTATCTTTGTCTCACTTGAATACTTTTGTGTTAAAGCTACATAAATATTGCACTGCTATTTTGTATGTTCAGATCTCTGTTAAAGTGGTAAACTCTTTAGCCACAGTCCCTTGAGTCAAATCCATTCATAGTGTATATCTTTAGCTTTGGAAGGAAGCTCTGAGCATGCATCTTCCTCTCTGTTTATCTAGCTAATAATAAGCTGCCAGGATACTTGAACAGCTTCATAGCTGGCATCCAGCCCTTTACCCAGGAAAGGATTTTGCCATAGCTTTCGCTGGGGAGAATTCCGATTTAGAATAAATGTAACACTATACCTGAACCCTCCTAGTTCAATCTAGATGGAAGCTGACTTTCCCTTTCCCCTGTGGCTAATTCGTGACTGAAAAGGTTAAATCAGATCTTAGGGGGTTATTAACCAGTTTCTTTACAAATACTTATATCTCCTTACATATGACAATACAAAACCGGTTTTTGTTCAGATGGTGAAAAGGAGGTGTTTAATAACTGCCAGTGTATTTATCTCTCGCAATGTATTGCAACTAAATGCCCAGTTGCATGTAGATTCTGCGTACATTGCAATCAGCACACTTTTAACAACTATACTGCATACAGGTATGCAAAAGACCACTGGTTTTGAAACCAAATTAATGACAATAGTGCTAAAACAATATGAAGCTAACAATAAGATTGACTTAGGTAGATGTTAAGTCAATGAAGTGATTTTACGACTACAAAATGTAGAATATTCAAAATACTGAACATAATATGTTGGTTCAGTGGTGACAGGCTCTGAGCTCCAGTTGAAAGCGGGAGGGAAATTTGCAACTCTTTCCAAACGGAGTTTGGAACATTGATTTCTTTCTGAGGCTCCTTCTGCAGGTTCAGGTGAACTGGAGCTTTCAGGTTAGCTCTCCATGTGGCAGTCATTCATCTTAATGACATGCTAAAGCCACCTCAAATGTAAATGTAGTAGTGAATGGGAGTGCATGACCTGATGAAAACAGAAAGTGCTTTAGGTGAGACAACACCTTTCCTTACTTTAAGCAAGGCCTACTTTGCCTAACCTGAAATGCGGTCTGTGTTGCAATACAACCTTCCTGACCTTCCCCAGACATCTTGGGTCTGGAATGAGTATCAGTTGCCAGAGTAGCATTCTTCTCCTACTCCAACACCTCAGTACTTCGTCTCAAGTTCCAGGCCTGCTGCTGTTGTGTGCTGTGTGCCCAACTCCCCACTGGCTTCCCTGTGGCCCTAGGGTTATCACAGGTTAGTTGATCTTCCTAAAAGACAGTGAGTGACAGCCAGTTTTGCTTGATGCAGTTTGATAGCCTGGTAATGCCAACCACAACGTCTGACTCTTGCCTTGTCAATTCCTTTCTTGTTCTCCCGCTTCCGAAAGAAATAAATATCTTCAAAATGAGTTGCAATAAAGAACCAGGTGGGAAAAACTGGACACTAAACTAAAAACAAGAAAACAGACTTTTTGTCATCGCTTACTTTCTAACAATAAACTAAAAACGATCCAATTAAGACAATCATGTTTCACTGGTACTTTCTCATAGTTTCCTTTTCTTAATCTTAAAAGAGAATATCTACTGTATGGTTTTAATAGGATGATACATGACAGCATGGCTATGAATGGATGAATAGGGCTAAAGATGGTAACACAGCGTGGGAGTAAAATTATGCAGTCCAGTAGGAGAAATCTCGATCTTAGTGGTGAGAGAGTTGTTTTAATGTTTCTTGAGCTGTGTACATCTTGGTGTAACCAAGGAAGTAGCCTCATTTAAAGCATGAGACATGAAGACAGAGTAAGACTGGTCAGCTCTTTCCTTTTATGCTGTTAGTAATTAGTGCACGACAACACACAGATAATAAATGGGCAACGTATGTTGGTACGTTGAGAGAGAGAGAATCTTAGAGAATTTTTGGGCTCTAGGAGTGTTCACAGCTTGAACTGGAATAGCAAGAATTGCCATACCCATAGCTGTAATACTGATACGTGAAAAAAGTCATCAAAATAGTAGCATTTCCTGAAGATTACTATGGCAAAGTTATACCCATTGAAAATGTTAAAAATTCACAATTTATCAATTAGTGTAACTAAGATCGTAAGAAGGAAGAGCAGAATGTCACTTTAATTTCCACAAAAGCTTATCAAATTTGTTTCTGGGAAGAAGATTGCTGTGGACTAAAATATGGCCTCACCCCCCATAAAATGTATTTGAGATTCAATAAACTGAAAATAGAGTAGAGCGGTAGCCGACTCTGACTTCAGTGCTACTGAAATGTGACAGGTATGCAATCTAGTATGTGGTTGTTAATGTTTAGAAAACTCTTATTTAAGCAACAAAAAAGTATCCTGTCAACTTTTTTCAGAGTTTGTTACATCATTGATATTTTTAATGTAGCTTTTCTGTAAAACATGATTTAAAGCAGCATTTCATTGTGGTAATATTTGCCTCGTTTCTGCTGCTGTTTTCTGCCTTAGCATTTGACCAGTTAGATTCTTACGATGCAGTAACTTAGAACCAGATGAATGTAACAGAAAAATTAAATCTGTTTTATGAAACTATGTGAGCCACTCTGAGTCTGTCTGCAGCTTTTTCTGTCGTTGCCTTCATTTTCCCAGTGTAATAGGGTTCCTACTAAAGGACTGAAGAGTTTAAAAGGAATTTAATTGCTGTGTAATAAGCCTTATCCTTCGGCGAGGTACTTCATTGAAGCTAGACAGTGAGTGTTTTGTGACAGAAGGAAAAGCTGAGGGGGATGGGAGGAGAAGGAAGCTACAAAATGACCACAGCCGGCCTCTCTGCATTCCTGTAAGGCTTGCTTTTTTAAAATTGGAAGCTGCTTTTATAGATGCTTCTCCAAAGAAGTTTGTTTTTTTCCATACTGTCCCATTTAGACTTTGGAATGCATGTACGAAAGGGCAGGCCCCCAAAGTGACTTTCCAATCTGTTTTTGCGATTCCAGCCAAGTTCCCTTTAATGTATGGAGCAGGCGAAGTTGAGCTGACTCTCTTATAATATCACAGAACTTGAGCGCAGCTGCTGCTTTAAGTGGCACTGTGTGATAATACAACAGCTCTGCTATTTACTGGGACTCAAGTGCCTGGACTGGCACACAGAGACGTTCTATGAAATCCGAAAGCATGAGGATAAAGGAGATTTCTTTGCGGCAAGATCCTGATCTAAGGAAGGAGTTGGCATTGCTAGCTCGAGGATGTGATTTTGTTTTACCTTCTAGATTCAAGAAGAGACTGAAAGCTTTTCAGCAGGTCCAGGTTTGTCTTTCATTTCCTATGCAATTAAGTTATCGTTGTCAGTTGTACTTTCACAACCACGCAGATTGCAGAACGTATGTGCAAGTTCTTCCTCAGCTGGCAGGATTTTGACAGTCTGTTCCGTATATGATGACTTGTCTGTGTTTTAGAAGACTGTGCCGGTAGTTTTCTGCAAAGAAAAAATGAGGAGGGTTTACTGAAGCCTGTAGCCTAGATAAATTACAATGTTTGCACAGAGGAATATGCAATGGAAAGTTGTTGGCTTAATGCTATTAGACTTTTAAAGACTGTTTTCCTTAATCTGCATAAACATAGTCAGCATGCGTTTCCCATGGGGTTTCAATTCACCTTTTACTGAAACTGGGCATATCAAATACGCTGGAATAGGCTGTAACTTTATTAACTCAAACAGAATATATTACCAGATGCTTTCATACTTACACGATGATCCTGAATTCCTTTAGGTTATGTTTATTTTGGACTATGTATTTGGATGAGATCAGTTGTAGCTGCGTGGTTCACACATGTGCCTCTGCTGTTTTGTAGCAGTGAGTTAAATCTACCATTTTAAAGTAAACTCACAGTTAAGAATAAAGCATTTGAAACCAATTAGTAAAAAACTACTTATAAAGTGGGAGGGGAAGCATACAGCTTCTACTGGAGAAACTGAAAGATAGATTTCCTGGAACCTAAAGGCTTTTGGTGGTATGTGAAAGCATTCACTTTGTCCTTACCTCACCTTCACTTCTAATTCATGTACTAAAGGTATATCAGTGATGGTATGTGTGACTTGGTTTTACCTTTTTTAATTAAGAAAAGTGTAGCAGTTGAATAAAAATTACATTATTGTAGGATTTCTGGCTTTTAAAATCATTCTAAATATAGCCTGCTACTTAATTTTGAATTCAGTGCACAAGTGTCCTTTTCAGGTGACCTTCAAGAGAGGGCTGAAGAGCCCCTATGACCCTAAAAGTGTGTTAGCTCTCAGTCTTGTATATTATTATTTCAAATTTGTTTCAGCTGAACTATATAAGCAATGTTTATTCCTTTATGCAAAGCAGGATGCAAGTGCTGACCCTGCTGTTCTATGCCATTCAACATAAACATGTAAATGAAAGGATTTTATGACTTGAATCTTTGGTGCAGAACTGAAGACAGAGAATGAAACTTGTTGACTAGACAGCAGGAAGAGAAGATTCCAAATAATTTTAATTGCCCAAAAGTAGCAGTAGCAGTTAATACTTGGGCACCTCAGAGCATGAGGCAAGTTTAGCCAAGTCATGGCATCCTGTTGTAAACAAACACACTATTACCTTGTGTGGTGCCCCTTAACTTGATCTGGCTTTCATCGAGTGATAGCTGGATCACTTGCGTTTTTACAGGGCTTTCTGTTGCGCTAGAAAACATCACAATGTAGTGTGGTAATGCCTATCTACAAGCAACTAAGTCCTTTAGAAAACGGCTTGTCTAATCTGTAGGGATTTTCTGGTTTATAACCAGCAGCATGCAAAACTTACAATGCAGACAACAAATAAGTATTTTTTCATTTTTAACCAAACTTTACCAGATGCTCATTGAGTAAATTAGCAATTGTAGAATAATGTGTCAAACCATGTATTGTACTACAGACAAAATTCTGTGGAGGGAAAAAAAGACTTAATATTATTAAAACTAAAATTTGATGTCTGTCTTTGCTCAATTTGATACAAAATATTTTATCCGAGGTTTCTATTTTAGATGGTACTTCATGATTTTAAGGAGACCTTTTTGAAATACCTTAAATAAAACCAAAATGTGAGTGCTGATTACTGTTGGTATAGCAGAAGATGGACATTCTTTGTTTGACAATTCATGTAAATGTTTATTTCAAGTTGTCCTCGTGGGTTAGGTGCATTTCAGAGAATAGCTATTCATTATCTACATAATCACTGAAGAAATTTCATCTTGGAATTAGACTGCTTACAGCTTTTGTAGAATAACTTGAAAATTTTTGTTCATGTCAGTTGCTAAGCTTCATTGTCATTGGAGTTTACAGCCTGCTATACCACCATAATACTGGCTTTCAGACAGAACGGTTCATGAATATGATGTAAAATTAAGCAGAAATGGAAGCCAATCTGTTTTTCTGTAATTTTACTACACTTATTTTTCATATCCGTGCAGTTCCTGTAACTTGTCAAACAAATAGCAGATTCCCCTTAGGAGGTTTAGTGCCATTAAAGCTAGCCCCTTAAAGTAACAGTTGAGTACTGGTGGTGGATGGGGAGATAACATGTGGCTCCACGTCTGCTTTGACGTTAGTTGGAGTGACTGGGTCTTCCACAGCTTCTAAGGAATTCTAAGGCAGTGACTTTTCACATAGAGCCATGTAAGTAATCTGTGTAGGTAATCCCCTGTATTTTGGAAGGGGTGGTCAGTGGAGCATAGCAAATCCCTAAATAGCCAAACCAGTAGTGAGGAGGGTGACTCTGGAAAGTGGTGGAACAGGCTGGTTCTCAGTGATTGCATTTAT
Organism: Mesitornis unicolor; assembly: GCF_000695765.1. Taxonomy (NCBI): domain Eukaryota; kingdom Metazoa; phylum Chordata; class Aves; order Mesitornithiformes; family Mesitornithidae; genus Mesitornis; species Mesitornis unicolor. The sequence goes on from NW_010162979.1 coordinate 19,333, forward strand.
AAATGAAAACTGATAAAACTGAGCAAAGTAGGGCTTTCTGGAAAGGTCAGTTTCTCAAAAGGAAGATAAAACTGTTGAAATGTTCTCTTTGGGGAGCTGAATTTTTTGATGGGTAACTCGCATAAAACCCAATAGAACTTTAGTCTACCTTCTCCTGACTTTGGTTGTAAGACCAAGACGTTTCTTAGGTAATTTAACACCCACTGAATATAGTGGACTGGAAATGCAGCATTGAAGAGGCACCGTGTCCATCTTGCTCATCAGTTTCTCTGAAACTTTGGAGGGAGAAGAATCTATCACCATGTCAAATGTACTGGCAACTTAAAGATGGGAACTGAAAGGCTTATTACCTGCTGGTATCTGAACAGGGTGTTTTAGCCAACAGCTGGTGACATCCCTACCTGTCAGAGCTGGAATATAAGTAGCATCATTACCCAGGCTATGTGAGGAAACTGTCTGAAGTTGGAAACAAAATGGAAACAGAATAAAATACATCTTTGTACAGTGACATGCTTATACCCATGTAACTCAGTGTTACATAAACTGGGAAAATGGGTATTTTTTGCTACTTAGTGGCCATATCACCTTATAAAACAGTTGAGTTCTACGTTAAATACTAGACTTTTTCAAAGTAAAATAAATATGTGCTGAATGTGATGATTTTAAAAAAGAAGAAGCTGGCTTAAATCTTGAATTAATCATCTGAATATCGGTGCCAGAACTGACTGCTGGTGTATTTTCCGATTCTTTTAATGCAGCATACCTTTATCTGCTGTTACAACTATAGCAATCACCAAGTAGTATGTGTCACACCTCAGTGTGGAAATGGAGAACTACTAGCTCCCTGGCCACCTGTTAATGATACTAAATGCTGCTTACGCATGCTATTTATGTCAGCTGTCTGAGAACTATTTCTTCAGCTTCTGCAGAGCCTTGCAAGATTGGCTTTCCTTCCGAGTGAAGTAAGTTTAGACATCAGTGCCTCTTGATCACTTTTGCACTCCTCTGTTACCAAAATGCTTCATAAATGCTTGTGGCATGTTCAAAACAGCAACAAATACAGAGTCTGCAGGTGCTAATGTGTGCTGGGTTGCTGTGTTGTTGTGCTGTAGTGCACTCATTCTTCCAGTCATGAAAATAACATTCCCATTTCTGGAGTAAAATGAATTTTAAAATGTTTAAGTGAGACAGTTAGTTTTACGGCTGTAGTCAGAGAATTAGGTTTTGTAACAATTAGAGGTCTCTGGCAGGCCAGCTTTCTTATTAGTATCAATTTTCCAATTTAACATTATTTGGAGATCTTTTAACACCACAGAGGGAGGACCTCATATCTATTTTTACATAATAGTTTTACATCAGGCACACAAATGCTTTTTTTTTTAAGAACAAAACCCTTGTGTTTGCTGGTGGGGGGAATAGAAATCTCATTTCAACTGTGGCTAATAGTTATACTTGCTGCTAGTTTGCTGAGATAATGCCAGTTTTCTGGAACAGATGCCAACATTTAAGATAAAATGAAAATATATAAGCTGCTTCCTGAGACTGGCTAGTTAAGATGAGAGGTTTTTCATAAATAGTTCCTTGCTAATGGATTACCAGGTCTTTAGCTCTAGCCTGTTAAAGGAAGCTGTAAGCAAACTGGTAGTTTTTTACCACTTTTGCCATGGACACTCCTAGTTTGAGCTTAAAATGTATTGGCTGCCCTGTGGTTGTGGTGGCAGCTTCTTTACCTGCTCATGACTGGTAAAAAAAATTATGCTAATGTGTACTGTTTCTGTAGAAAAGCCAATATGGTGCAAGTTTATGTTACAACTTACTTTACTTGCATGCATGATTTAAGAGTCTAGATGTCAGTTCTCTCTGCAGCTAAGCTTTTTGACTCGGCAATTAAGACATTGAAGAGTTCAGATTTATTTCTCTTTC
>NW_010162979.1:21286-65759 GCF_000695765.1 Mesitornis unicolor
AGTAAGTGTTTCACTGGCCTTTTCTCCATTTTAACATACTTCCCATACCTTTGTAATCACTAATGCTACTAATAGTAGATGTGCTATGACTGTTGGTGGTAGTACTTTGTTTGCTAGAAAGCCTGAAACATTTTGGCACGTCTTCATATAAAATATCCTTCAGCTTTTACAGGGTAAAAGGGACATGAGATTGTTTTTGCAGTTGTCCGAATCAGAATTTCCTGAGGCATTGACAGACAAGAAGTTGACAGAATACTTGCTCTGACCTTTGGCTCTGCAGCTCAGTAACAAGGCTGAGCTTGTTGATATTTTTCTCATTTAAGTGGATTTTTCCTAAGCTCCATTGCATGGAGTGATTGAAACTTGTTTTGTTGTAAACATGGAAGGATGAGAAGCTACTGCAGAGTTTAAGAATTAAGTGGATGTCTGTCTTAGCCCTATCTGTTACTTTTGGTGTTGAACTGATGACTTGACCTGACAAGGGCTGTTTTCTGTAGACAAAAGTTAGCATTCCCTCACGAGTAACTGACTGTCAGCTCTTCCCCATTAAAACGATGTTTAGGGATTCGTGGCTTCTTTGCAGGTAGTGAGTCCCAGTGTGGTCCATTGGCTGTGTACAACCAAAATGAGAAGGTACTAGCAGGTTCTTACCAGTTTGTCTCCAGAAAGCAGTAGGGGTAACAGAATATGCTGGTAAAGAATAGGTGCACTGGTTTAACCTGCAGTCAGAGCATTTGCTGAGAAACCTGCAACTATGTGACAAACTGGATACATTGGTGACTGGCACACTTGATTTGACATAATCCATATGACAAGGCTATTTGACAACTCCTCGCAGCCAGTGACTAATACTTTTGCACCACTTCTCACAAAACGACAAAGTTGGCTTTCACAGAGTAGATTTTTCTGAAGAATCTTGCTTTTTCCTATTTCATAATCTGTACCTTTTTAATTTAGTAAATTAGCAGGGTAAGTGAAGGAGACAAAAAGAATTGTCACTGGTCAGCCAGAGCAAGCTGTTAGAGGATCCTACCTCTAAAGCCTTTGGTATAAGTTTTGTCAGCAAATAAAGCCATTACTGATGGACATGCATGTAATATGCAAAAGTCTCTTGTTTTTATGACTTTGCAAGGGAAGTAACTACCTCTTCCTTTTTCCATTCCATCCATGCTCCAGGGCATTTCTGAATAAATGATTAAATTCTTGTTAACTGCATAACTGGAACTTTTTTGATCCTGAAGCTCTATGTGACTATACAAAACCCCAAACATATGCATGTTTGGAGGTTTTTCTACAGCAATAATGCATTGGCAATATTATCCTCCAGTTCCCCGCAGGACTGCACAATTTGTCTATGTCAGCTATACCGAACTGCAAATCAGGAAATTCCTAGTATTTCCAAAATCAGAGATGTAGAACTTGGGTAAGAGATCTGTTAGTGCAGCATATATACTACCAAAAGTGAGGAGATTGGGAAGCACATGCTCTAGTGGTTAGGTATCATGCAGAAAAGTGATGCTAATTTATCTCAGATGGAGAGTTCAGTTTTAACTGAACTAATGAAAATCAGGTTTTGACCATTTGCAGTTTTAATTTTAATATGCCAGATAGTGTGTATGGAATATATTCCTTAATTTTGTGTGGAAGCTTTTCCCGGATGTCGCTACCTACCATCTCCTCCTGGATGAGAATTAACACACTATCTCAAATAGGTTTACGTATGCAGTCTGAAGTTTGTATGCTCTGCTGAAATACCAAGGCATCAGTGGCTTTCCCTTAAAGCTCATTTTGGCTGTTTAAATATGCCTTCTTTAAATTAAAGCGGAAAAGAGTTACTGATAGTTGTACAGCTACCCTATTGTTTTGAAAGAATTTTTAAGCTTTAGTGAGACTTCCAAGACTATCCACTGATGGCCCTTACCACAGCAGTTTCATTCAAACTGGGTAGAGTGCTTCTTTCCCCAGCTATAATGCAGTTAAGAGTGACAAAATAGCCCTGAATTCTAGTTTGCCTTTAAGTTGGGTTTTCCAACATTAAGTTGTAAAATGAGTGTAGATTCTTACTCCTGCCACTTGGTAGCCAGGGATATGCTAAAGGAATGATATTTTGCTGTTGAAGTTGATGTTTGCTTTCAACATGGACGAACACCAGTGATGAGTTACTGCACTAAAGGTACAGTAGAATTTGAGTTCAAAAAAAGACAACAACAAAACCAACCCATGCAAATCAACCAGCTTCTGAGCTTTCTACTTGTAGTTTGGCCACCAGTTGACAAACCAGGAAGGGTTTTGCTTATCTCAGGTTGTCAGTGGACAGAAGAGGGAACAGATCAGTAAGATTCACCATTTATTTTAATCTCAACTTGCAGTAACATTGTCTGCACTATGAACTTGTGAACACAAGGAGCTTGACTTATAATTTAACACATATACAAAAGGTTATCCATCCTTAAAGCCATTTTTATGTGCTTGTAGCAAATAAATGTAATATGGTTTAGGCCATGGATCTTTAGTTCTAACTCAGTCTTACTCCTCTGAGTACTTGTGCAAGTTGTAGTGCAACTTTAGGGTGTTCTTTAGACTTTATTTTCACTCTTGTAATATGAGGAAGGATCTTGGTCTCCTCACTGCACTAAACCTCACTGAATCTCTTTGGACTTGCTCACAGAATTGCTACTTGCTGGACCACTTCAATCCTAGAAACTCAATGCACTTGAATTCAACCAAAGTGGGGCAGAGCAGTGTATGGCTCAGTCTTTACAGTAAAGTTGGCTTAGCATTGAGGATTTGCATTGAATCAGAAGACTAAATAACCATAGATGTTTGTAGAGAAATAGGCTTGAGAGTAAACTGCCAAGAACATGCATAGATGAGATGAGAATGATAGCAATGTATGTAAAGGTGAGGTAAGCACACTACCTGGCCTGCAGGTAGGACACTCCTGACGTGTCTGGTCGGAATTTGAAGGTGAACATGGAATTGCTACCTGGAACACAGGCTGCATTGGGAGGGTTGCTGAACCCTGCTCTCTCATGTTAATTCAAGTGGTCTGAATCAGAAACAGTGTAATTTGAAGTATATTTTTGGTTCTAATGGCTAGAACTTTATGGAAAGATATATTAGCTCTTCCATTTCCTTCCCCTCATTGTAGCACAAATCTTAAGTGACTCCAGACCAAACTGGATCAGAGAACCTATCTGACTTAAGGCTAACAGCAAAAATAAGCCAGTCTAAAACTGCAACAGGGTTAAAATTAATAGATGTTTATCTCTTACCATGGAAAGGAAACAGGAGTGTGCATGATAAAATTAGTCTCTATAGTTCATCCAAAACCAGCTGCCAGACATTGACTGAAGGATAGCAAACTAAAGTCAGGGATAGGAAGAAGCAATTGGGACTAGCACATTTCTTGCCAGAGAAAAGACTTTTGCACCTGTTTTAGCGTAGGTTCATTCTCTGAGCTCGATTATTCACATATGTTTATAGCTAGATTTTAGGGAAATCTAACTTGGAACAAAAAGAGTTTTGAAAGCTTTAAGTTGTCAAGGATCATCTTTCACAGAGGAAAAAAATACTGTTAAGCATATCAAGCTGAATAAGAAGTGGTACAGTCAGTGAACTCTTGCAGTAATAGTTCTGTCTTTTTAGTTTGTCAAGAAAGAGACTAATGAAGAGCACCCAGAGAAGAGAACAAGGGGAAAACATCACTTCTTTAACCTAGATAATTGGAAATCTGAATGTCTACCATAAGGTCAAGAGAGCTTGTGTTATCAGAAGTGAAGTTTCTCTGGGCTTGTCCTGAGAGACCTTCTGGTAGCGAGCTTACTTTGCCTATCCTGAGGCAGATTTTTGAAGGCAGTTTAACATGCCAAAATATGTGAGGTGTTGGAACAGATTTCTTTAAATTTATGGTTTTTCCTCCCAGATGAGATTGAACCCTTTTCTAGACGGTAGCAGCACGAATTTTTTACCTGATGTTTTCAAGATTTAAATTCTGTACAACTACTGATATCACTTGCTTATATAGAGGGAAATGTTGAGTTTCACTGCACAAATAAGTTAAAGAAGAAATATTCCTGTGGCTTTATTGGTTGGGTGCACATCGACATCTGGAAAAGAACAGAGATGTGAAGGCTGGTCAGGTACTGCTTTTGAGCATTCTTACTGATAATATTCTTACATTCCCAATGACCATCTAACTTGGATATACTGTAGGACACCTTGTATTCTGTGAGAACTTACTGAATTTAATGAAGGACTTTTCATTTTTTTTTTTAAAAGTATATTCCAAGCTTAGAATTTTCAAGTTCATATGCTACAAAGCATTTGGGTTTCATCACTACCACCCTGTTGCCATTTGAGTCTCTGCGTTGACATTTTCTATTGTATATCAAGGAACTTCATGCAGTGCCTGCTTTTGATGTTGAGTGGTTTATAAGCATTGTATGTGGGTGGTTGAAGGGATGTAAGGATTTAAAGGGCTGAATAGCATACCTCTGCAGCAAATCCTCTTAGCTTATTATGCACTTTGTTTTATGCAGGTAAGATTAGCATACAGTGTGATATAAGAATAGAAGACCCAGGCTATTGAAGAACTAGGTTAACTTATGCATTGCATGCTTGAGAAGTATTGCAACATTCCTTTTTATAATTCTCTAGTTCAAAATACTAAGGATTTGAACCAAACTCTTACCTATTTGATAGGTAAAAATCTCTTTGTAGTATTTTCAGTATTTAATGACATTTCTTGTTTGAGATTGTGATGTACCACATAGTAAAAACTTAATGTGTAATTGGGTGTAAATGTGGGGTAGGATTTTTTTAGGTCCTATTCTTGACCCTGTTCTAAGTATTCCATTGACTTTTTTCTAGTATGGACATCCTTGTGGAAATTCATGTTAAATAATACAGCAGAGCTGAACACTGACTTTCTAAATATGTTTTAAATATTCTTTCAGAGAAAGAAGCATAACAAATGTTAGTGTCTGTCAAATACTAGAGAGCATCAGCATTTCTGAATCCAATTATCTTTTTCTGTAGTTATGTCAAAACAATGCAAATACCAAATCAGTTCAATGAGCTTGTGGCTTAATCAGTAAACTAAAAATATTGAATTCATAAATATATTTACCTTGTTTCCTTTTCCAGCAAGTCCTTTTTAAGTGAAGCTTCACTCACTTGCATTTTAATCCACATATTCAACCCTTCTGTAGGGGTCCAGTACTTGTGGGTGGAAATTCCTATGTGCAGCTGTAGATCTAGACTGAGTGTACAGTCTTAAAATATCTGGGTACAAGCACCCCCTTCCTTTTTACCTCGGAAACATAGCCTGTTGTTGAACAATTCAGTCATAGCATCAGCTCTTTCTTTCAGCTGACAGAACGGGGAAAAGGGCACCACACCTAATCTTAAAATCCCCACTGTCTTCATTTTTGCTTAGAACCAAGTAAACTACCAAGTGCAACTCATCTCTTGGTAGATATAAGACCACCACCTTGCAAGAAGACTGAACTTCTCTCTTTGGAAGGAGGTGTATTCATGTTCTCTGGTATTTACTAATATATTACTATATTGTCATTATAATAATGGTATTATACCATCATTATGAACAACTGCTGGAAAACAGTCGGAGAGTTGTGAAATAAAATGGGAAGTTTGCCCTTTGAACAGTGACCTCAGTGGGATGGAAACTTCCACTTCCTCCTTTCTAAAAGTCAAGGCAAAGAATTGTTGGGTAGCTGTGGACAGTCTGTATGGGTTTATATGTCAGGAGTGAAAACTGCTTCTGTTTAAAGGTTTTCTTGAATTCTCTCGTAGATAAATCTTACATACGGCTCGTTTATGTTATTACAAATAAGGAATTTTCAAGGAATCCGCACTTCCCATCTTTTACATAAAACTTAAACTGCAGTGGCAACTTTACCATACAATGACAGGTTCTGCACTTTATAATTATTGCAAAGGTTAATGCACCATTCAGTCCTGATGCTGCAGCACACATCTGCTTGTAGGAGTTATTTACTGGCTTATTCAGCTGTTATCCTTAACTCCAACCATGTTGGGTTTTGTGCTATTTCTTGGCAAGTTACAGTGAAAGTCTTCACTTACCAAAACAGTCTCTTTTGTCAGTTTAGCTTACTGGTACCAGTATTAAGGAGTTTAACTTAAAGCCGTAAGAAAATGTAGATCCCTTTCTAAATGTTAAATTGACCACTGAAATTGAATAGTTGTGTAAAAATAATAATGGACTGGTGCTGCAGATTTTCAATTCAAAGACTCAGAGCTAGCAGACTTTGGCAGTTCTCACCAATAAAGAAATCCTTTTGTCAAAATTATAATTAATTTTAGAACAGCTTAATCTCACTCATCTTGATTGCCCTGAAATAACAGAACTGACTCTCTTCATCAGCTATGCAATATGTTCATCTACAGATGTAACTAGCTGAAATTATAGAAAGTAAAGATCCTTTCAGTATAACATGCTCCTTCATTTAAACATGTACAGGAAGAGGAGCAGCCTCAGTTGTACAAGGAGCCTTTCGGTTGTCGGGTGGGATTTAGACCATGAGAAGCGAAGAATCCTCAGCCCCTCTTGGGAAGGTGAGGAGAGAAAGGAGATGCAAAACCAGCTTTATAGTGCATTAGTTGGAGCTGATAGTTTTGGACAACCTGTTCCTTTCTTTGGTACAGGCTCTTATCTGTGTGTTGACTGACGTTAACAGTACAGTTTGGTTGTCCAGTTGCTAGTGGCATTTAAGAAGCATTAGTGTGCTCTGAACAGCAGTGTGGTGGACGTAGAGTGAGAGCTGTGCTCCAAGCTGGCTGCTGGATACCACGTGGAGTATTCAAGGACATTTTGTGTTGTGCTCTAGATGGCATTCTCACTAGATGCCTACATGTAGGCACCAAATAAATCTATTGGAAATGATTGTGAAGTGAGCATACACTTCATAATGCAAATGAAACATTTTTATAGTTTCTTCTTTCAGTGACTTTGAGAAACTAGCCGTTAGAAATTGGGCAACTTCTGTCAATATAGGGAAAGTTATTTTGCCTTGCACTGAGAGGTTTGTATTCTATATTTGGTTTTAGAGTTGAATAAATATACTGTCTTACAGATGAAATATTATACATTTTTACACTAAGCATGCCAAATTCAAAGTCATGGTTAAACACAACGTTTTTACCTTAGAAAAGTCAATGTTCTTCACCTGTATGTCTGTCTGAAGCTCTGAATCTGCTGCTTAAATTCTTCTTCATAATCGTGGTCTGGAACAGCTTTACAACAGACAAAAAGATGAAAAATAAATAAATAAAAAGCCTTTATTATATAACTCTTAAATAACACCCAAGGCAGCTACATGTACTAGGCTAGGTCTTATTACAAATCCTGAACTGAGATCTCCAAATGCATTTAAGAACAGCTTTTAATCTGGTTGAATGGAAATAATAATTTGTTTTGTACTTTGAGGTATCTGAAGTAAATTATTAGTTTCTGAAAAGATATAAGGTTTCCCATGAACAAATAGTTCTGTTGAGAGCCTTTCTTCTTCTCTTGGGACCTTTTCCACTATGGATTTCCCTCTACCTTTCCTTTTATTTTTTATTTAATCTGAGGCTCTAAATTTTCCTAGTTGTGGATTTCTAAAGTGCCTTTTCTGTCTGTGCTAGATTTTCATGAAATAGTGATTTACCTCATGTTACCTGAAACGGGATGTTAGTAGTCCCCCTGTTAACACTTCCCCTTTTCTCAGACGAGGACACCTCACTGAGCATCTCTGAAGAACTGGAACAACTGCTGCTTTGGTTACAATCTGGATAACTGACATGGGAGTGGCTGTCCAGATGATCTTGTAAATGGGAAAAAGAGGAAGTAAAATAAAATTACTTCGCTGTTTGGAACAAATAGAAGAGTTTGATTGTGTGAAGTAAAAGATGGTTTGATTGCCAGTGTTCAAAAGCATGCTAGCTGCTTGACCGGGTGGTACTAGCACAGATTTTTGCATGGGGTGACTGCTAGGGCTCTATTAAAGCGCTGATGCTGGGTTTCTAAAATGAAACAAGGTGCTAGTGGTAATGTCACATAGAGAATAAACTGTTGCTATCTTTATTCTTCCCAAAAGTTTGACAGTCCATGGTTGGAAATAGTTTTGATGCCCTAGGGCACTTTTGTTGTAAGCTGATGCCTCATTAGCTGGCCCACTAAACTATTGACAAGGTATTAAAAGATGTAATTTCCAGGATTTTTAGAAAATTACAGACATTGATTCTAGGTATCACAGATTCAAGGTAAGTCTTTCCTCTGTGAAATAAAACTTGTAACTCAGTTGAGGTAATTCTGCAGCTGTGAACTGTAGTGCTGGCTCAAATGCGGAGGAGAGGAAAGAAAAGTTAATTCAGTTTGGGTTTTTTTAGCATATGTTGCATTCCAATGAAGGCTTCCAGGTTGGAATCCTCCAAATTAAAATCTGCTGTCTGTAAGCACCTAGTCCTTTCACCAACTTGAGGAAGAATTTTGACTGTAGTAGGAAGGCTGGGTATCTTTACAGCCACTTTGACAAAGATGATCAGGAGTAAAATGAGGGTTGGAGTTCTTGGGATTTCTTTGGGTTTTGGGGTGGTTTTTTTTTCCTTACAATTCTAATTGGAAATGAGGGATGGAATTCAGGATCTTGAACATATTTAACACTAGAGTGACCCACCTTTATAGCATTAACCATTGTTTTTACACTAGAACAGTGGCCTTGGGATGAATGATTAAATGTTTAATTGCTAGTTGTGAGTTGACACACAACTCTCTTGTTATTTCACTAGTTATCTTTGTTTCTCTGCCTTATTGGACTTTCTTTTGGAAACTAAGTACAGTGTAAATTCTTCTTTACTGAAGCTAAATGAATTTAAATACTTTCTCCTGTTACTGGTTTTTTTTTTTAGTAGTATGGCATATCACAGATTCTTGAGAAACAGATTTCTAAGCTCTCATGCCGTAACTGTGTATAGTTTACCAAAAAAATCCCTCTGCAGGAATCATTTACTACTTTTATAAAGTCAAGCATTTTTTAGGATCAAAAAAACCCCACAAACCATCTTCACTGTAACTAAATTAAACAGGTTGGTGGTTTGTAACAAAGTTGTCATGCTTCCTTCAAAAGTTCGAAGTTGTAAAGCTAGAAATATTTCAAAAGCAAATTCTATCATGACCTGTCTGTTGATCTAGAAGTTGAAGTTTTTTTTCTTCTGAAACTGATAATATAACCTGAGTTATTTCAGATGTCTCCAAGAAGCTGTCTAGTGTATTAATCTTGAGACTTGATAGGTTGAAGACTGAAGTTGTTTTTATTAAATTTTTAACATCCTAGAAATCTTTCTAAATGACAGTTTTTTGGAAATACTCATGAATTTTTCCAGTGTGTTCGTACTCTTAAATAGCTTATTCAGCCTATTGCCAGAAATCTTTTTGAAGGTGTTATAACGTGTAATACCAGGAGATTCAAGTCATCTGAGGATGACTATTATATGTGACTTCACTGTACCTGACTGTCAAATGTGTATTTATCTATTTAGGTTCAGACAAAGAAAGAAGAAACTTTGCCACCATCGCTTAGTCAAAACATTCCAACTTTCTATTTTCCTCGAGGATGTCCTAAGGAAAAAGTGAATATAGATGCTGTGATTGCCAAAATTGAGAGAACTTTCTCTGAGTTCCCAAATGAAAGGGCGACGATAGAAGACATGGGGAAGGTTGCAAAGGTGAGAACTTGCTGGCTGTCTGCTTTTAGTACTGTACCTCTATGGAAAGGAAACGTGAGTTCTGTGTGCGTTGCTTTCTTGCATTGTGTTTTCATCTCCTACAAGGTAGCACCAGTAAGTCACCATATTCAACATTGTTGATAGCACAGTTGTGTGGAAATCTTCGTGTTAATGATGTCTCCTTTTGCTTACAAAAAGAAACAAACAAAACTTGAACTATTTTTTTTGTTGCATTAATGACCAAATACTGAAGGACACATTGTATGTTGTTCTGTGTTCTGTATTGACCAAGACACTTAGGGCAAAAGCACTGTTAATGTGCATTTTGTTTACAGGTGTCCACACTGTGTTTTCTCATTCAGCAGTGCCATGAATCTCCATTGTAACGACGTTGCAAGACAGACTGTTTCGGTCACTTGAGATTATAGCTTTCTGGTTATTACTGAAGAGCAGATGTAGTAACAAAATAGTGATATTAGAAAGCAGCAAATATTTTTTAACTTCTGTGTAACAGACAATAATCTAGTTAAATTAAATTTGTTCTATTGAATGAATGCTTGAAATATCACTGCAATTCGTAGTCTTGGTAATGAATCTGAGGTTCTCATCCCTGTTCCTGTCACTTTGCATTTAAAGTAAAGGGTCTAGAAAATTAAAAACAAATACTTTTCACAGGAGCGGGACTGGACATTCAGAAACCCCTTGTCTGCCTCACCAGAAGTGCTTAACTGCTAAGCTTCCATGTTTAAGTGGGGAGAAATGGAAGAGACTCTTCCCTCTCAGCAGAAAGGTAGAAGGGTCCAGTTGCCTAAGCACCCATGTGAAGCATAGGGAAAAGCCTCTTGTTCTGAGGACAGTATTCATCAAACTCACTTTTTCTTATTTTTTGAAGTACTGGTTAAACTATTGCATGAGAAGTAGCTGTCCTTTTGCTCCTTGTACATCTTGCAGTATTCACAGCCTTATTTGAGATCCACATGAGATTCTCGGAGGTGCCAGTATGGCTGAGTACTCCCAGGTCATAGGCTGTTTTATGTGAGAGATAGGTACTTAGCTGTTACAACTGAGGAAGCTTGGAGTACTGAAGTTGTGAAGGTGTAACTGTTGGGTGTTCTGAAGCAAGATACTGCTGCTCAGGGCAGGCTGGTCTGCTGCTTAAAATTGGATAGAAGATGTGCATTCATATGGAAGGGTGCAGATGAGTTGAGCCATCCTCTGAGCCAGCTGTAAACTTGTTCCAGTTCAGAAGTTGTGCAACTGTGCTGTCTTGAGCTCACCTTAAAGATATCCAGCCTTTTAGTGGAGCCTATTAGCATGAACTCTGTTCAGCTGCTTGGAGAATGGACAGAGCAGGCATGTGACTGCATTCATCTGTTAGGAATGCTGTAAGTTGCCCTGTGTTTTGCTTTGCCTTTTTGGATTTCAGCCTAATGCAGCTCCTTAAAAGTGATTATTTTGGAAGGTGCCGTTGGCTTCAGAAACAGTTTTTAAAAGTCTGTCTTAATGTCATCTTAGCGCTGGTAAAATTTAATTTTTGAAAGATTTATAAATGAGAGACTAACTGTCAGATAAGCAATCAATGAACTGACTTGATGTATGCTTTAATTCTAGGCTTGTGAATGCCCACTTTACTGGAAAGGTCCTTTGTTTTATTGTGCTGGAGGTGAACGAACAGGATATGTGTCAGTTCATAAATTTGTTGCAATGTGGCGGAAGTAAGTAAATAACTTTTTTTAGAAGTACTGCATTTTTTTAATTGAAATGTGATATTTTAAGCTCTGAATGAGATCCAATCTGTGAAGGGGAATAAAACACTTTCCCATAATCAACCATTGACAGCAAACTTGTACCTGGGAAAATGTAAGTAAATCATCACTTTAACATAAACAAATCTTTATTTACAGTATTTATAGATTGTTTTAGTGTTTGGTAAATGACTGGCTGTTTATGGGAAAAGTGAAAAATCTGGCCCTAACTTGTAGATGCCAGTTCTGGATAAAATGCTTTTTCTTCCTAGTTCTCTTTCCTGTTCTATACTGAAAAATGTCCTTTCGTGTGATCAGTGACATGATGTACCCACATCCTTTAACATAAATGTATGAGACAGTACTGCTTTGATAAGTTCCCTTGGAGTGTACTTTGATATTGGTAATTAGCATTTGAATTAAATGTTGCGGTTGCAGTTTCACAGGCCTTGCTTTAAGATGGCCCTACAAGGTAGCATGAGCAATTTTTTCTTTGTAGGGTATTAAATGGAAATATTTCCATTTCAGAATACTTCAGACCTGCTACGATGATGCTGCAAAGTTTGTTCATCTTCTAATGAACCCTGGATGCAACTACTTGGTTCAAGAAGACTTCATTCCTCTTTTACAAGTAAATTGCAACTGAAACTAGTACTGGAAAGAAACACACCAAAATGATAAGCTGGCAAAGCCCTGATTTTTTTTTTTGAGCTAACCATACTTTTTCATGGTCTTCATTAAAGTTTATTGATAATAAAGCTCACTTTCTATGGTCCACTGAGATGCTAGTGAGTGACTAATTTTACAGTTAATCAGTTTATGTAAGGTGAGGTCTTTTTTTAAGAACTACAGTAAGATGCATGGATTTAAAATTGCTTGCAGGAATAGCACATGTATCAGAATTCTTATGACTTAGAAAAGCAGTTGAAGTCAAGGAGGCCCTTTGGTGGGCACAGGAAAAGTGGCGTATGAATTCAAGACCTAATACAGTTTCTCTCAAAAAGTAGCAAACAACATCTTTAGTAATGAATGAATAAAACCTAAATTGGCTTTTACTGAATCATGGTCAGCCACAGAATTACAAGGTGTAACAGTGTTCAAAATCTTCATCCCCTCGAAAATACAGGAAAGCTTTTGTTTATCTGCCTTCTTTAAAAGGTAAATGTACTTTTAAAAAGGCACCAGCATTATCTACCTGAAGCATGTTGTAAATGAAGTTATCATTAACGATTGTGGTAGTTAATTTGAACTGTTTTGGCTAAGGAAGCAGATGTGCTATTAAACGCTAGTTGTTTTATACAGCCGCTAATAAATACTGCTTGGTATACCGTTACTTCTTTTTTTTTTTTGTAGGATGTGGTGAATAGTCATCCTGGCCTATCATTTTTAAAAGAAGCATCTGAATTTCATTCTCGGTACATTACCACAGTAAGTGACTTTTATCTGGAAAAGCTATTTTTTTGTTAACTAAGTAGGAAAACAAAAATTATTAAGATTAGTCAATACACATAAGCATCTTAGTCTCCTGAGAAAAGTTGAGTATGCTGTCAGTCTTCATTTCTACATAGCTAGAAATCTTGTGAAGAAAGACTCAATTTCTTAAGCATCGTAGTTGTTAACATTTATAGGAAATTGCTGAACTTAATGCTAATAAGAGAAACACTGAATCATAATAGTGTAGGATAAGTTAATTAACATGAAACGAAGAGCAGACTGTTATCTTAAACACTTAATGGGGCTATAGACTGTACTCATTAGAATCTTGACCTCACTATGGGTTTAATTAAATGGAATTTTGAGTGAAATGTCCATATTAACATGATTATGCACAGTATTAAGTAAAATAATGGTAATACTGAAGCTGCTTGCCACTTTCCTCTCTAGGGATTTTTCTTTCTAAGCAGGTTTTATACATGAAAAGTTCCATTTCTCCCTTCCTGGGGTTATGTGACTGAAGTATTCTTTCTCTACCCAGGGGAAAAATCAGTGACATTAAGTCTTCTCAACTGGAGTGTAGACAGCTGATTCCACTGAAGTCTCAAAAGATTAAAATGCTTCAAAATGACATTCAGTTCACTTTTTGCGCCTGTGAAAAATAGCTCAATGATATTTTTCCAACAAAAAAAAAATGCAGTGTTGTTCATCTTTTATCCAGCTTATAGTTTGACCCAGACCAAAACTGTGGAAGCTGTTTTGAAAGCGTTTGGTTTTGGTTCCTCACATCCTTCTTATAGAGCCTGCTGGCCTATCAAGTATGTCCTGCTGCATTAGGTTTTGTTGCTTGTTAGGATGATTACATGAGCTCCCAGAACTTTCTTGTCAGATGCGACTGAAGGAAATGCTCTGTCTCTGAGTAGTTTTCTTTCTTAATGGATTCTGGGTTGTATCAAAGCCAGCTTTGCTTACAATCATGAAAGCTTGCTGCCTGTCCTGAAGGACTGTGGGAGGGAAAAGGTCCTGCCATTTGCCATTACTTTTCTTACGAGGAACCACTTATTTGAGTAGGCCTGAGTCTAGCAATACTGAATAAATTAGTGCTGGCACTAACCAGATTTAGTGTAGTCTTCAACAGAAACCAGTCTTTAATCAAAAATCCCCAAAGTAAACTGTTATTGCTGTGAATATAGCAACAGTATTTGGGATACTATTCTGTAGATCGAGAAATAGCAGAACTCTCTGCCCCTTCTTGGGTTATTTTAGGATGGAGTAGCTGTTGCCCACTACAGTCTTCCAGAATTGTCCTGCAAGTTATTACTAATAGTCATAGCTATTTTCTCAAAGATTAAATAAGATTAATTAAATTCATACCTGTATTCAATTATCTTTACCTTGCTACATGAAGCTTTAGTTAAGGGATTTTGTAAGCACTGCAGTTAGATTTAATGTCTGTTCATGCCAGTTAAAAGTTAAATGATCCATTTTTCTGCTGTTTGTTTGCATGTGCATACATATATATGTGTATACATACATACATTACATACCTCTCTCCTGTTCAACCTTGGAAGTAATCAGTACTGTCTGCTCAGCTATAGTGTATGTTGGTTGGTTGGTCTAGTGGTAAGGTTAGGCATGTATGTCCAAGACAAAGCTGAAATATATTTAAAACGTTTGCCCTGACAAATGAGACGCTACATTTGATCTGCAAGTATGTTATGTATATATCTGACCTATGAATTCTTGAAATTGTAATCTCTGTATTGCACCATTTCCTTTCCCTTCCGACAAACCACTGTGCAGTAAAGAAGGCAATTCTCTGACAATTTCCTTGTTCTCTGCTTCAATTCACTTTAGAAAACCTTTTTTTTAAGTCTGTTTCCAGTTGTCTTTAGCAAACATTCAATTTTGTTTTTATTTTTAGACCAGTTAAATGTATAACAGATGAGATAATGACATGCAGATGGATTAAGTTGCAAAGCTAAGGCAAAACCTTTTCAGAAAAAGATTGCTTTGTAGTATAAGCCAAAAACGGGCTTTCCCTAAACTCACAATTAGAATTGAGCTAATTAAGTTTCAGAAGTAGGCTAGTCTGTTCTCCTTTCTGGATTTATTGAACCAGCTGTTCTTGCTCAAAGTAGGAGCTGCAGAGCTTGCTGCATGCTACAGTTTAAGCTTTATTTTATAACTTCATGGATAAATTACTCTTCTATTTGGACTTTAGAAATGATTGGTTTGTTGAAACTATTGATTTACTGTAATTAAAGTCTGAAGTGATAAAAACTTTAGTCTTTAGTTTGGAAAAGGATTTATTTGGGAGAAGAAGGTTCCTGGAGAGATGTCATTTTCAGCTAGTAACTACTGTGTTGCTAATGAAACACTACCCTTGCAATATTTTGTCTTGCTAATTAGCAGATATAATCAATCTCCAGTTATAGTTCATAACATGTTTAGATTTTTTTGTCTGCTTTTTAGTGGCGAATGACTGACTTGAAATGTATGTCTAGTTGACTTACATCAAACTGAGATGAGTACTGAATTCAGTTAAGAAAGAGGGAAAACATAAAGGAACAGGTTGCCCAAGGAAGTTGTGGATGCCCCCTTCCTGGAAGTGCTCAAGGCCAGGTTGGACAGGGCTGTGGGCAACCTGGTCTGGTGGGAGGTGTCCCTGCCCATGACAGGGGGGGTTGGACCAGATGGTCTTTAAGGTCCCTTCCAACCCAAAGCAGTCTATGATTTGTGATATTTTAAAGCCTTGTGTTTGTAAACTAAAACTAAGCAATTTATGCTGGATGCAGGAGTTTACCAAATAATTTATGTATAAAACAGATTCAAAGAAGAGTGTTGGATGTTCAACTGAATGGATTTGTTTCTGGTTCTGATATCAGTCATCTTTCTTGCATAAATCATTTTTTAATACTACTGACAAGTTTTATTCAAGTAGCTTTAAATAGAATAAAATTAAATTGAAAAACCCTATTCTCTTTGACAGATACTTCCTGCAGGTGTAAATGTTGATTTGTTGTATTTGCGGACTTCAGAAGTAGCAACATCCTCCTGTACTCTGATCCTTAAACAGTCTCAATTCTATTTCTGTATCTGCTTTTTTGAAGTAAAATATAATAAATATAGGTCTCTAAATCTGAGGCAATGAGATATATTAATAGCTTTATTAGATGATAGAGAAGGCTGAGGTAGTAAAGTATGCAATAAACATATTCTGGCCAGCATACGAATGTTCTGCAACTTTACTGCATGAGAGATGGGTGCTGCAGCATTGCCATGAGACTTACCAAAATGAGCTTAGACGTAGACTTAGGAATGGTTTGGTAATAAGGCATATGTAAGAGAAGCACCAACCTGGTAAGTAATGAGGATAATAGAAACGGGGAAGATGGAGTTCTATAATGCAGCTGAACTAAGACTTCTCTTTGAGAAATGTTTGGGAGAGTATTCAGGGAGCATACCTAAGGTCACCTTTCCTTTTTTTTTCCTCTTTCTTGCAGGTCATACAGAGAATATTTTATACAGTAAATAGGTCCTGGTCTGGGAAAATAACTTGTAACGAGCTCAGGAAAAGCAACTTTTTGCAGGTACATAATATGTAAAATTTTGCAAGACAGATGTTTCTTCAAGTTTAAAAACTATGTTAACTGAATGCTTAAAGGAGTAACATAAGTAGCATTTCTTCTTTTCCAGAAACTGGTGAAGACTCAATTGCATTAATTGTCATATACTAGGACACATTTAAATGCTGTCTTTTATCTAAAGCTGTACAAATACATATGTATTCGGCATATGTGATTAGCCGAAATACGGCTGATCTCCTCATTCTTCTATGGACACATTAGTTTTCTACCCTGTGTGTTCCATATTCACTGTCATACTGCATGCTCTGCACTGTCTCTGAATATAAAAATTGTTTCACTGAAATAGTGTTAGCTATTAACTTGGTTGTGAGAACTCAGCTCATTCAACAAATGTCTTACAAATTCTTTAATGTGTTCTATTTATCCTTCTGATAATAGAATGTGGCATTATTGGAAGAGGAAGCTGATATTAACCAGCTGACAGAGTACTTCTCATATGAACATTTTTATGTTATCTATTGCAAATTTTGGGAGCTGGATACAGACCATGACCTCTATATTGATCGGAAGGATTTAGCTCGACATAATGATCATGGTATGACAAATGAAGCACCTTTGTCTACATGTATTACATGACCTGTAAGCTTTCACCCAAAGAAGTGGTTACCTGCCAAGGCCCGTTCATGAGTCTGCTGGTACAGCTGATCCTGCTCACTAATGACACAAAGCAGGACAAGTCATCTGTGACACTGCCTTGTGTCTAGCAGTACCAAATTTGAGGAAAATTCTGAGTCTGAATTCTGAACTTGGCTAAGAAATAGAGGAGGAAATAACTTTGTACGTGTGTAGACTTGATCTAAAAAGAAAAAAAAATTAAGTCTTGATATTTTATAAATGGCTGCATTTGGCCATTTAGGGTTGTTATCTTAGTCCATTGTACTGATATTATTCAAGTAGCTCTTATAGCAAGGTATGCAAAGAGTAGAAAAGAAAAGCACACATACATTCAGGTACTTTATTTTAAAGTTGTGGTAACTCAGCTGCAGAACATTTTGCTTTACTACTACTTAGCAGCTTTACATTTCCTGCATTCACAATATGCAACGGCTGATTCTGTAGTCTTGCACACTTACACCTATTTTAAATATTCTTGTATCTTGTATAGAACTGTTTAGGGTTTTTCTGGATGCTGTGTCCACTGTCATCTTAAAAGTATTCCCAACAGGACTGGAAAGCTTACTTAAGCACAAAGTGATTATGGAATATTATCCCACATTAAAAAGGACAAACACAATCCTGATTGCTTCCAAAATCTTACCTATTGAGCTCTGACTACGCTTTAGGACACTGAAGAAAGCAAGCTGCTTTCATTTGAATGGTTGCTCTACTGAGTACACTAGAGGAAGGAAGCAGAACTGATACGGTGCCACTTGCAATTTAGTTTTGTATCCTGGTTAAAGCTTAACAGCTGCTGCTTAATGAGAACTAAACTAAATAAGAACATAAAATGGATATGATAACCTGACTTTAAACTTTATTTTTTGCCTAGTAAAATTAGATAATCTGGTTTCATCAATCCCTTCCTTTTGTACTGTCACTGGCCTAAAATTAGGCTAGATCAGACGCTTACGTAGTGAGAAAATACTAAAGTATGTAGCTGTTGTTGAGAAGGTTGAACCACTTCCGTGTTTCAAAAGTAGATAGCAGCAGCAGCAGCATGTATATCTGAGACAAATTGGCTATCCTACAGTTTTGGGGATAAATACTAAGTAGGGACTAGTGTCCTTACTACAATAATACAGTGATGGCATCACCATAGGTACATAAAACAGATGAACTATTTGAATTGTTAACCATCTGCTTTAATTATCAGTATTTCTACAATGCTGAAAAGGTATTTCAGAGCTAGAATAGTGAGAAGTAATTCTCCCGTGAGAATAGGATCGTGTGCTGCTTTGAGTACCATCCACAGATTCTTCAGGATAAACTGAATATCCTTTACAGAGGTAGTGCTCAGTTAAGACATGTCTCTTAAATCCTTGAAATGGTTTCAAAACAGGAGCATGGATCAGAACCAGGTCAGAAATAGAGCCATGTCAGAATGCGCTAGGTATGCTCATCAAGTATGCGCCTGCCAGTTCTGCTTTGGCCCTTTGCCCACAGCCAAGGTCATATAAAATGTGATGGCACTTGAAAACATTATTTACTTGTCAAAGGACTGGGAAAGGCTGTCTTGTTAATCAGCCCATTTTATTACTTTCAAGACACTTCTATTTCTGTGTCAAGTCTGAATTCAAAGCTGATTGGTTCTAGCTTTGCTTTGGAGACTTTGTGTTAAGTGATCCTCTCCAGGAGGGATTATTGAGCACTACATTTGATCTTTCTCACAGATGTGTGTGTGTGTGTGTGTGTGTGTGTGTATATATATTAGGGTTCCAGTAAACTCTTCAACTGGACAATACAGAGCAAAAAATAACCTGTGTATGACTGACACTATTTTAAACCTTTTTTCTCAGCAATTTCAAATAGGATGATAGAGCGGATCTTCTCAGGAGCAGTAACAAGGTACTTGCTTTGTATTCCAATTTAAAATTTGCTTGTTAAGTTGTATGACATTCCCAGAAAAAATGCCTTCCCCTTGAAATGGAGCGGTGAATTTCAAGATTTAGTATTGTAGTTTAAACTCCAGTGGCACTCAAGTGCTCTTGGGACCTTTGGCTCGGCCCAAGCTTTTTTCTCCTTTACCTGTATAAGCACTTGTCACTGCATATTGTGTCCAATGGGATGGGAGTGAGGAAGGGAAGAAATGCTGGCATTGTTGGTTTTCCATCCCTCAAAACTGAAATTTTCAAAGGAGATTGGGCTTTTCAGTACTACTTGTTGCTGCAATAAGCATTGATTTCACAAGTTTACAAAAATGCCTCCAGTGGAGTTAATTGCCATTTTTGACAGTCATTCTTCATTTTCCCACTTGGATTGACTTCCTCTTGTGTATTCATGGCATTTTACTCATTTTTGAAACATTCTGCTAGCACAATATCTGCAGCTAGAAAGCGCCTGATAAACAGAAATAACGAATGCTGAAATGAGTGAAATGACACTTGGCAGGCGTATGTCTAGAGCTCACTCTTTTGTGAGGTTTTTTGGGCAAGACAAAACATTTACCACATTTTTGTAGACATCTTGAGGAGAAAACAGCAAAAACTGGATTTTTAGGAATGAAATGTAATATGTCTAGGAACTGCCTGCCTGCCTCTTTTCTAAACAGGTTGGCCCAGTGTCTTCAGAGCATATTTGGATTCTGTGCTCTGTGAAGCAGACAATTGAGTTCTTGCCATGAACACTTACTTCCTGAATATTTTTATTTCATTTTTATCTTCATATTTCTATTCCAGCATTTTTAGCTAGTGGAGTTCTGTACAACTTCAAGTTCTCATCACGTCTACATGAATGTAAATTCTAAAAAGCATGTATATTTTTATATAATTTTATTTTTAAAAAATTGAGATACTTTTTCTGTTAAGAATTAGGGTACTAATGCCCAGAAAGGGAAGCTGTAAGTCCTTCTGGACAGGTCCACTACCTTCCTCTTCCAGCTGCTCCCTTCCTCTTTACCCATTGCAGTGCAAACAGAGCAGAGCACTCAAGCTCCTTATCCAGAATGACCAAAGTGGTCTGCGACAAGTCACCTTACCAACACTGCATCATTTAAGAGTAAATAAATAGTCAATAGCACCAAGGGAAATAATCCTTAGTTTTGGTGAGTAAAAACTAGGTGTTTTAAAATAAATATTCTATCTTTTTTCTCATTGGCCTTCAAGAGGTAGAAGAGCGCAAAAAGATGGGAAAATTAGCTACGCTGATTTTGTCTGGTTTTTGATATCTGAGGAGGACAAGAAGACACCAACTAGGTAAGAATGAATTTGTTTTAACGGAAACAAAGATTGATTTTATTGCTTTTCCAGCCCTTAAATGGGGACCACTAATGCTCAGCTGGAGCTAAACTGTAAAAATGTGAGTGGAAAACTGGCCCAGTTCATTGCATCATTCTTACTTCGCAGTGTATCCTGTTGTTGCTGCTGGAAGAGTCTATTTTAATGACTTCTAAGAGGCTAATTAAATGTTATTGTTCCATATGCTTTGTGGGGCCTACTTAGGGTCATAGATAAAGGAAACTGCAGTCATTCTGTTATGCCAGTGATTTTGGGAAACCATACAGAAAGTGTTAGCTGTAGGATATTGATGAGAAACCTGTAGCATGATGTGTCGCTGGCTTGTTCAATATGAAAAAAGAACTTGGGTTTAGATGCACAGCTCAATTTTTCACTGGCTCCCTTGAGTTTTTATGTAAAACCTCATGTTTTAGTCCTCTCCTCCTTCACTCACCCACAGCTAACAAGTTTGTTTTCAAATGAAGAAATGTATGGCATAGCAAATACCAGGAACTCTTACCACAGCAGCTTTTGTTTAATGACTTCCTATGGCATCATGGAATGTAGTCTTAAGTCTACTCTTGCATCCATAAGTAGTGTAGCCTTTAAAACAAGCAATATAAATTCTTAAAATTCTGTAAGTAGTTTATGTCAACCGTTCTTTGTTATTAACTACTGAATTTCAGCATTGAATACTGGTTTCGGTGCATGGATCTTGATGGGGATGGTGCTTTGTCCATGTATGAATTGGAGTATTTTTATGAAGAACAGTGCCAAAAATTAGATAACATGGCCATTGAACCTTTGCCATTTGAAGACTGTTTGTGCCAGATGCTGGATCTCGTGAGGCCCCAGCATGAAGGTAATAAAACCCTTTTCCACCTGTAACTTCTGTTTCTCTGGATTTGGAGTTGGTGCACCCTGAAGAGCACTCAGTTGGTCACACAAAGAATATGTCTTTAGGTTGTCTTTTCTCTAAAGTCTGTCAGAGCTTATTAATTGAAAAGTCTTCCAGCAGCAGGCAGGCATTCATTTGCATACTAAAATTTAATATGCTGCTTTAAAATTCCTTGTAGGCTTTTATTTCGGACTTGTAGCCACATTTAGTCTTAAATGACTTAAATCTAAAGGCAGATTAAAAGGATTGTAAATGAAAAAGGAGTGTTAGGTATGTTCAGGCTGGAAGCTCAATCCTAGATATCAGTGGATTGAAGTGTAGGACCAACATTGCATAATGCCTGGGGGGTGGAGAGCACTTGTGATGAGGTGAAGTAAGCTCCAAGGAAAGCGCTGATGTTACACGGTTGCCTACGATGGCCTCCAAACTGAAGGGTTCCCTTCCAGTCCTGCAGGTGATGCTTTTGAAGTGCAGACATTTGCAATAATATTTCTGTTCTGCATTTCAAATGAAACAAGATTGATGTATCTGATCTATATCATGAAGATGATGAAAGGAGGCTGTGAAACACAACCAAGACAAGTTATTTAGGGCAAAGAAAATGAAAGCTGATTGTGAAGGGTTGATGGTTTTTTATAAAATCTGGGTGATGTTTAAAAGATGCATTAAGAAAAAAATTCTTCTGTCATTTTCCTATAGAAAGACTAGAGGCATAAAATGACATTTCACTTCATAGATTTGAAACAAAAGAAGGCACTCCAATACATGTATGTCTAAACTGTGACACAATTTGTTGCTGGATGCTCTCTGTACCAAAAAGCAAACTATTTAATTTGTGGAGACCTGAATTTTCTTATCTCAGTTTCATTCTTTTTCTGTGGATCTTTGAGAGACAACATAGGCATCTACGTGAGTATCGGGTGTCTAAGCTCCCTCTGCAATGAAAGGAAAATGGAGAGCAAATCAATGAACCAAATATAGGTGCCTAACTTAAATTAGGAGCTTATATAACCAGGGCTCCAATCAGTTGCTTGGTTGTGGAGAGTTGCTGCCACTTGAGATGGCCCAATGCATCAGACATCTGTGTGGGTCTGACAGATCAGGCACAGGTGCCATGAGGGATCTGTGGTGTCCTGGAGCATCAGAGGGAAGCCAGGCACTTCAGAAGGCAACAGGCACAAGTGGGGCAACCACCTGCAAATGGGATTCTCATTTCACTTCCCCTTGATGCGCTTGAGTTATGCTTTGTTAGAGGCTGGGACAGCGCACTGAGGAAATGCTGTTCTAAGCCTGGCTTTTATTGAGCTCTCCCATAACATCTGCAGTTAGCCTTTGATTGACAGCAGAGGCCTGGCTGTGTTTCAGGTGAATCAATAAAGGGGAGTTTTAAGGATGACCATCTGTCCTTCCCTGTGTCTGGTGTTTTACAGTCTTCCTCCGCAAGCTTAATACTCAGCTTTGAAATAAGGTAACATTTCTGAGCAACCTGACAAATAAGTCTGACACATAGCAGATCCATTGATTTGAGTCTTTAAAGTATTATTTTAGAAGAAAACAAGCAAACCACCTCTGAGCATTTAGCTTTCCTCTCAAGCAGTAAATATCGATCAGTCATCTCTGTCATACATTTTTCTTTTCGAGTCAGGGAAGAGGAAGGGCCACTGCCAGAGGAGATTCCTATGTGCTACCCAAGCATTTCTTGGGAAGAAATGGAGAGCTTGCTGTAGGCTTCTCTCTCTTGAGGAAGCTTAGGCAATTGGCTTAAATGATTTTTAGAAACTGAGGTAGACTGCATCTCATACCAGCACATTGAAGGAGAACAGGATGGCAGCTAAAGCAAGTAACGAATCTGAAACACTTCAAAGTTTTGTCCACTTTGAAGGACACTCCTCTAGCTTTGCACTTCATTTATTCACTTCTCTCGCATCAGCATTGAGCATCAGTGGCAAAGTTCTTGAGCATAGTGATGACTTAACTTCTGAATAACATTCCTCCCCTTTGGAGAAAGGATAACTTCAGCTCTAAATCTTATCTCGTAATCTTCTTTACAGGGAAAATTACTCTTCATGACTTAAAGCGATGTAAGTTGACAAATGTGTTTTTTGATACTTTCTTCAACATTGAAAAATACCTTGACTATGAACAGAAGGATCAGTTTTCCATGTTGCGGGTGAGTATAAAGCTTTAAAAGTCTTGTTAGCTATGTGCTTAATTAATACAGTTTTGTATAACGTGCAATGTGATTGTTTAGGATGGTGAAGGTGAAAGCCAAGAGGTCTCTGACTGGGAGAGGTATGCTGCTGAAGAGTATGACATCTTGGTGGCAGAAGAGGCAGCAAGTGACCAGTGGAATGACGGGTAAGAAAAAAATGCACCTTCACAGTGGAAATACACTCCTTAAGGAAAATCAGTGTGTTACTGTAAGAATAATGTAGTGGAGTACACTAAGATATGGAGGGGAGAAGATACATGTGCTAAAAACATCCAGTTTCTCCTTTCTTTTGAGCCTGGTGTTTGTAAACTCAAGCAAGTCTTTGCTTGTAGGTTGCCTCTGCTTCTGGCATTAGCAGTTTTGTCACAGATCTTGTTGAAAAAAGCCTTGATAAATAAAAATATTGCATCCTATGGAAGCATAGCCCAAAAAAATCATGCATTTTATTTAGTTACTTTCTGTATTCCTAGTTGGGTTTGATGCGTAGGCCATAGTTTTAACTGTTGGCCCTCCACACAGATGGATAAAGGTTTTATCCAAGTGCTCCTGAAGTTTCACTGCTTTGCTTCCTTGGAGTACAGACTGCAATGCTCGCTGTCTCCATTAACTACCACCTCGTAACTTATCAGTGTGTTTCAAGTATGAGGTACACAACCGCATGTAAGATGTATTTGGACTGGCTAAATAGAAACAAACAAGTATTACAATTCCTCTTGCTGATTTCTGCCTACCCTTATAGCAGAAGCTTGTGAAGACTTTTGCATGTAAACTGCTGAGTTCAGATTTTTTTTCATAAAGAGCAAAGTTAGAATCCCTTCTAAATTGTTTCCCAAATAAGCAACTGAATGTAAGTTGTGAGCAAATAGATCCCACCTAAAGCAGATATTTTTTAAATACCAGCCTTCACTGACTCGAGTTAAACATTGCATTTCTTCATCCATATGTTCATTTTCAGAATCAGTAATTTCTCATTAAACAATTGGCTTTTGCTTTCTAGCATCTGCTTTAAATACACAGCTGGTTGCTATCACTTCCTTGTGCTTCTGTGTATTCTAAAAACACTTTCGGTATTCTTTCTCTTGTATCTACTGCAGGTGTAGTTGGCTCTACCTAATTCAGCATCATTTCAGCTTTCTTGAAAAGAACTGGAAGGGTTTCTCTCAAACACTTAAAGCTTCCTTTTGCCCATTTCTAAGTTAAGAGTAGTCCACTAGAGCAGTGCGTACTTTGAATCCTTTCAGTAGAGCTGTGTATCCCACTAGCAAGTTCTGCACATGGTGGGGGGAGAGTAAACTAGCTAAAACTGTGACAAACCTAGTGCTGCTTCTGGTTACATGTTTTTTACTATAATTCTGTAACATTTGGGCTAGACTCTTTCTTTTTTTGCCTGTTCCTAGGTACGAAGCAGAACTAAATCCTGTAGACCACCAGAAGGCCAATGTCCTCAAGTATCAAATGGAAAAAAGACCATTTTTTGAAATGCCTTCCCACCTGCCTGATGTAGACTTGGATGAATATGACTACGAAGAGGACTTTGAGTAGCGGTTACATCTGGTCAGCACTTGCAGAAGAGAAGGGACAGTCTGCAGCAGGTCTGCTACACACCTGTATGTTTCCATGGTGTTTGTTTCCAGGAAGTCAGCTTAGTTTTGTGCTAAAAATATTTAATCACTACACTACCTTTTAAATAAAAGCAGCGCATTTGTATGGAATGATGAAAATTTTTGTATTTATTCAATAGTCTATAGTTTGTAAAATAGATTAAAATATTTATTTACAGGTGTTGCATAGTTCCTTTTTGGAAGAATAACAATATTTGACTTTAGAGAAAAGTAATCTACTGTTTTTAGGAGAACTGTATAATTCTCTCCAAGTTGACGTGTGGTGCACTGACCATCTCCACCCCTTACGGGAACAGGTGCTCCTGTCTTGGTGTGGGAGGTAGGGAGACAATGCATACCCAGCCCGCCATGCTCTGTACAAGTGCTCATAGACAGCCCGAGGGTTTTATGCTTTGACAAAGTGCGTGACTCGGCGCTCATTCACCTTAGGGTTTCATTTGAGAAGCTGAGCATGTTAGCGCACCAGGAAAGCAAAGCCATTGCCTGAGACAAGTTGCTTCTCTTCTTGTGTGGTCCTTGTTTGCCCCAACTTTAATTTTGCTTCCCCTTTTAAACTTCAGTCTTTTCATTAGTGTTCATTTTAGAGAGGTTATTTAATAATGAAGTCTGGTTTAGTGTTCATACTTGATCCAAAATGAGTGTGTTAATTCATGTAGAAGGAACCAATTTTTTTAAAAGCCTTTGTATAAATGTTACTTGATCAGTGATGTGCACTAACTTGTTGTGGGCATTCAGTGCTTTTGTCTGTCCCCCCTTCAGTTGTTTGCTATTGACACATTCCATGGATATTCATCAGTGTCACAGCAGCTTGAAACCGTTGCCTCACTCTTACTGTTAAACAGATTTTGCTGAGAGAAAAAACAAATGTACAAAAAGATGTAAGTTATTTTTTGGTTGCAGTGTAGATCTTTTAAAATGTTTTAAAAGTCATGTTTGTATTTTCAATAAAGATTTTCATACATGTAATTTAACAGTTCTAATTATTATGTTCTGCACTGCATATACTCAAGAACCATTTATGATCCAATGGGTTACACATGGTTGGATTAATTACACCAAGCTGCGCATTCAAAGCAATCAAGCTCTAGCAGGTTTTCCCTCATCCCGAAGGCAGTGTTGCTGAGCAGATGGATTACAACATCTCAGGGAGAGACTTACAAACCTGTGTATCTGAAGTAATGAAACTTAACACCAACATCCGTTAGTGAACTTTAACAAGGCAGGCTCAAGTCATTTTAATACCATTCAATGGATTCTTGAAGTTAGGGTTGATTATTCCATTTTTAATTTTAACTGTCAGGTTTCTCCAGTGTTGGTCAGATACCTTTCACTACTTGCCCAGGGTTTGGGGTTTTTACACAGTACAGATACACTAAGGATTTATGTCAAGCTGTGTTCCCTAAGGTGCTGTGGGAAAGGATGACCCAGCTGGGGTTCTAGATGATCCTGAACGTCTATTGCTGCTCAAGGGGTGGAGGCCTTTCCCTATATGAAACCCTTCAGCTGGAACCCCTCTTATTAAAAACAGGGTTGTAAATGGGCAGGTACAGCATCACATCACAGGCTTTCTCATCACACAGTGACTTTTCTGCAGCAAAACAAAGTGGTGGTGCAGGGTAGATCTGTTCTGTAGAGCCTGTAGCTGTTGTTGCCACTTGGTGTTTAATGAGGTGCCCGTTCCATCCTGCTCTCTATCACACTTGTGATAAGCAAGTCCCTTTTTTCCTAAAGGACCTGCACAGCTCTAGTAGAGCAAGCTCTGGTATTATTGTCAAAGTGCCTTTTCTTGCAGTACATCAACTAGGAAGATTAATGTGCCTTCCCCCAGAAGGCTAATTCCCAGCCCTAGTGCTTCATTACAAGAATTAAAGCATCTGAATGTTTGATGTGGTCCCAGGTGCATTTCCTCAGTCCAAGTCCAGCTGTCTTCTGCATAATTGGTGTTTAAACTTATAGTCCCAAATCTGGATCATCACTACCTCAGTCTAGGTAGGAGGCAAGGAGTCACAGGGGCAGAGAACAAGTTGATCTGGGTGAGAATTGGCATCATCTGTCTCCCTGCATTCCTTAACTATTCAAAATGAAACATAATGGCTTTACTATTGCCACTCCAGGCTACCTGGGAGACAGTCATGGCTTTCATGTTCCTGGGAGCTCACTTCCATTTAATAACAGGGCAAAGTAGAAGGCCAGTAGCACTGCTGCTCTTCTTTCTCCACTCTTAGTGTGGGAATAGCACTTGTACTTTCAGTCCTAATGGACAGCAATGATTATGTAGTTTATTTTACATAGTTACAATCCAAAATATGTATATAAAAAATAGAGCTGATTGATAGGAAGAATGCAGGGTAAAATTCCATGGAGTGGTGACAAAGGGTCAGCGAAAGCAGCCAGCACTCCCCAGCCTCTGAAACACTCCTGAGTGAAGATCATTTGCAAATTCTTAATGGAGAAACTACTTCTGAAGGGCCATGTTTGCAGTCTGTTTACACTGTCCTTTCAGGTAAGTACCACGTGATCACTGGCTACACAGGATTGCTTCCAGAGGAGAATACTCAGTCAGCTGGTCCACTCTGTTACTTAGAGGCCTTGTTGCAAGTCCCCTGGAAACATGTCCTGATCTCCACAGACCACTAACCACATCTCCGTAAGCACTGGAATTTAGAAATCCTTGCAGACATTTGATCCAGGTTTTCTGTTTTTCAGGTGGGAAAGGGCATGACCAAGTTACCTGCTATTACCCAGCAGGTCACAGGGCTCACAGCTGGGCCAGCCTCCTTTCTCCCCAGGGTCAGGTACAAGGGGAAAGCAGACAGATAACCACCTTGGTTATCTCAAGTGGTAAAGAACACACCCTGCGCTGATTGGAGCACACTTCTCTCATCTCATTTACGGAGTCTTTGACTCAATATTTGTCCATCCCCTGACTCCAATCCTTAGGTTGAGAATTGTTGCAAGGTAGCATCAAGGACCCAGATACAGCTGAGTAACCCCGTTCATAACGCCCACAACCTTAGAAGCATGACAGCCAAACCAGTAACACCACAAGGAGAAACATGGAGAAATCAGCTGCAGCGTTTGTACCTAACTGGCTCTGTGTGGGTGCCCACAGGCAGAGATTTAACTTGATCTGTATCTCCTGCTGCCTTGGTTAATGCCATCACAACCCCATTTTCAGTTAATTTGCAGAAGAACACGGTAGCATGCTCTTCATTTCCATTTATCCTCTCAGCTTCTTAACTGTCCTAAAGCAGGAGAAAAAAAGACAGATTAAGTCAATCTCACTATCAAGAAAACATCATATAAGAGCACATAAGGACTCAAAATAAAAGCATAGCCTCTAACCATTTAGCAGCTTGCCTACAGCTGGCTCTTGGAAAGCATCATGTTTAGCTTCCACCACACGAAAGAAGCACTTCTGTACCACTACAAGGAAAGGCCACATTCTAGACAAGTAGTGCATTTTCTCCATGGCTTCCATCGTGGTCCACAGATTTAAATTCTTTTATTGCCTATGTTCAATAGGAGCTGCTCCAAGCATATGATCCAAATAAACAGTCTACATTTCAGAAGGCACACAGCTGGAAGAAAAGGTGGAAGTCCCTTCCTTCCTTCTAGTCCTCTTTAAAAAAAAAAAAACAAAACACAACCCATCACTCAAATATGAAAAGAAAACATTTGTTCAACTTCAGGGGAAAAAAAGTAATTTAAAAAGTCAAAAATCAGACAAGACCTTCAAGTGTGGCTCTTAGATCCCAGATAACCAGAGCCACTGAAAATCAAGAGGTTGCCTGAAGCACTGCAAAAAAAACCAACTGTCTGCCAAGCACTGGGTTTACATTCTATGAGAAGTCCAGAGAGCAGGAGGAAATACAGGAGGAAAACCTGAAGGAACCGCCGAGCCCCCTGCCATGGCTGACACAGCAAACCCTTGGAGAACATAGGACATAGGCTGCAGCACAGGAAACCTCATGGCCTCTTTATTATTTTTATTTCCCCCTTTCAGTACAGTCACTGCTGCATAACCCAGGGTGCCCTTGCACTCCACCGTCCCAAAGGGTGAGAATTTCCCTGCTGCAAGAGCCCATGTCAGGCTGAGCTGAGACCCAGGCCAACAGCTGCGGTTTTGACAAACCATTGCCTGATCCCAAAGGCAATTGGTGCCCACAAGACAACCCCCAGGCTATGCTGGCTGCCACTCCAAGCCCACAACGTTCCCATGCTTCCTCTCAAATCCCAGCTGGGTTGGGGAGAATTTAATCTCCACAAGAGCCTTGACTGGAAAAGGGCAAGAAACGAGGCAAAAGTCCTGGGCTTGCAGTGGTCAGACCACATTTCCGAGCCTTTCGATCTGAAGAGCACAATGCAAACACCATTTCTGAAGCAGACATTTCTTGCAGCCACACAGCAGTGCCACCTCTGCAACGTGGCAGTATCATGAAGCAACTGCAGCAAACAGTTCTTCATCAAGGAGCTTCACAGTATGGTAAAAATAAAAATAGGAAACTGGATCCTCCTCAGAGCACACCCTAGCTGGTGTTCAATGTAGGTAAGGATGGCTGGATCCTACAAGTAGAATTTCCTTAAAAATGCAGATCAAGCTGAAGGAGGAGACTACTGCTGCAGCTGGAAAGGGAAGAGGGGAGAACCCCTTTTCTCAGCCTGGAAGGGGCCACAGAAGAGCAGCCCCTTTACTGGTAGATGGGTACTCGTGAGATTCTGAACTCACATTCACCCAAGCCAGAATTACCTGCTCTGCACCAACCACGTCAACATCAACATCTTCAACTGTGTCTTCTGCTTGGCCCTCCTCTGAGGCATCTTCTGTCTTAATCTCATCTTTGCTGGGAATAAAAAAAGTGAAGTCTTGAGAAACTTTATAACGGAGGTTGCACATTGCACAAGCATTTGCTTAAGGCAGAGCTTCACACATTAAGATTTCACACATTAAGATCTGCTGCTGAGATATCCATGTAAGACAGCACAAAGTTTCTGACCCAGTGCTTCCCAGGTAAGAAAGAGGTCATGCTCCAAGGAATTTCCACTAAAGCAGCTCAGAAACAAGACATTCATTTAAACAGAAGCTGGATCTGTAATCACATACATGTTCAATAAATTTTGGTTCCATTTTACTTGTATTCACCTGGTCCATTCAACAAGTGTCCCAAAATGTGGAAAAGCATGCGTCTTTCTGGGATCCGTGTTTCATCTTTTAACTTACCAATATGGGAAATGGCACCTACCACCTCAACAAATGAACTGTGTTAAAGGAAAATATCCCAACTGAGCACTTCGGGTGCTTTACAGAGCTCAACAGTAGACTCCAGGCTCCCTATTTCTGCAATACCTCTCTTACATTCAAGTTCCGTGGGGTTTCACTCAGGCGCGTGTGTGTGCTGCACACAGACACGCACCTCTCTAAAAGAAAGTCACCAGTTACACAGCAGTGAAGACAAGAATCTCTACTACTTGAATCTTGCAGAGATGAGAATCCTCTTTCATTTCCAGAGGTGCAGGAAACTCTCATCATCAGGCTGCAGCAAACAGCCAGGGAGTAGCTCACACCACAGCCCTCTAACAGGGACCAGAGACAAGAGAAGTGGGACAGGGAACCCTCCTCCTTCCTTGGCTTTTTCTCTGCACACTCGGTATTAGTCCAAGAAGGCACAGGACAGTGTGGGACAATCAGGCTAAAGCAGCAAATGTGGATACTGGGCTGAGGACAACCCGTCCCTGGGACACAGCCCATAAGAAAGACAGGAAGGGCACGCACTCTGTGCCCTTTGCCCATGGAGGTCTTAATACAAAAAACAGAAGCAGAGGTGGATAAAGAGAGACCCCAACCATACACCAGGACACGTGAAGGAGCTTGTAGGACATAAAACTCTCACCAGCATCTTCTCCGCAGCCCTCCTGGACAAAGGAATGGCAAACGTTCCTGCAAGTGCGTCTCCCGAGATTTCAGCCTCTTTCTGCTCTTCCCTGGCGCAGAGGCAAGCTGGGAAGCACGCTGCAGGGCTGGAGCTTTGCTCGCTGCTTCAGTCTGGCTGGGTTCAGGCAGAGACCCTGTAAAGACAGTGAACAGACTCATCCTCCAGCCCCACTCTCCAAGGTCTCGAGATGGGCATTTCCAACATGATGTTCCCCACAGCGCCGAAGCAATGGGGCCAAGCTCAAAGGGAGATTTGGAGCAAAGCATTCATTTGCTGAAGGAACCAGCCAAAAGGAGCATAAAAGAAAACCAATTTACTTTGCCCACTGGTCATTTTTGCAACCTAGATTTATGGTCTTGGCCCTGGTTCACAAATGCTCTCACTACTGCTGAGTCTGTATAACCCTCAAGAAAGGAGGGCCTTTGGGACACAAGGGAACAAGTTTTCTGCAGGCAGGTCACTGAAAAGAAAATTTCTGAGAAAGGATGAGAGAGAAATCAAAGGATGCTCTGGAAAATTTCCCTATGCACTTAGCATTTTTACTGGCAATTGGTGTCATTGTGGCTGTACTACATTTAACCAAGTCTCACCATACCAGTGGATATTACAGATTTGAAAAGTCCATGAGAGCTCCTAAAGCCTGGATTCAGCCCACCTAACTGTAACTCTTTAAGTTAGGAGCATAATCCTACTGGCTCCCTAGAAATGCAACACAGAGAAAGACCCCAGAAGATGATTTGGCCCAGATCACCTGGGCTGAAAGTGTGAATCACCTTCTGGAAATACCTGTCCCATCTCAATTACCTACAGAGCATTAAGCAATAGCACCCTTAACTTAACAACTGAAAGCAATGAACCAAGTCTCAATGGCGCAGACAAATGCCAGAGCTCGGTACAGAGCAGAATTCAAGATGATCTGAATTTGGCTCACACAAAGTCTCCAGACCAGACTTCCTGCTGGAGAAGAAGAGGCTTTAACAACAACAACAAAGCTGCAGGCAAAAGCCACGGTTCAAAGTGGAAAGCCCACAACAACCACCACACTGTGGTACTGCTAAAGCAATGCATGAAGTGCAGTTTTTGCTGGGACAAAGCAAATGCAGCTGATCCAGAACAGGGGAGTCTTCATACCATTAGACAATTTCCTTTTAAAAGAAGACGTCTTAGATGTGCCCACAGGGGACCACTCTCCTGGACTGCCGAGGACAGAGCTCTCCTCATCTTCACTTGCCAGTAAAGAGTTTCTGTACCAAATCAACGGCTGCCATTCATCTCCTCTGCAAGGCAGGGGTTCTGCTACGTACCTCTGTAAGTACGCATGCCTGGAGAAAACAAAAAGCAAGCACAAGAAAACTCAGTATCTTTCCCCTCAATATCTAGGGAAGCTATTGCTAGAAACACATTTTTCCTTTACTCTCCAAAGGTGCAGACAGAAATGTTAAAGAAAAAGAAAGGGTATCCCTTTTCACAGAAATATCCAACATTTGAATATTCATTAATATCTGAATACTTAAAATGCAAATGTCTTCAAAGCTAGAAGAGTGCTTGAATTTTAGCATTAGAAACAACACTCAGTTCACAGGAATTACAGAATTACATCAGTCTCTAGAAAGAATTTCCTGTGCAGGGAAAGTCACTGCCAATTGCTGCTGCCAGGAGCAGCCTGAAGGGAGCAGAGCTCTGCGAGGATGCGCTCCTTCTGCTGGTGGCCCTTTTCTGCCTTGCAGACTACAATGCAAAGGAGATCCCAGGCAAGAGATGCCCCTTGTGATTCAATAGTACAGTGGGTCAGGAAATGGGGTATTTAGGCCATGAATGCCTGTTTTGTCAAAATCATAAAAAAGACCAACCAATGAAACCACTTTTCTATAACATAATCTCAAACGCTCAGGTTCCCAATAAAATTCGTAGTGACTGCAAGAAGCAGTTAACAGCTCTGCAGCCACGACAACGCACAGGGTGTGGGGAACATTGGTTCAAATCCCTCTTCTGCCTGACCCAATCCAGAGACCTGACACAGGGCCTCCCTGAGTCCCAGGTGAAGCCATCGCCTGTTCTGGAGCAAAGAGGTCTCCTGCAAACATAGGGCATCTCTGACAAAGCCTTTCTGACCTATTCCTAGTTCACAGCGATAAGAAAAGAAAACCAAAGTCTGACTCAGGATTAGAAACTGGATATTCACATTTCAGCTCATCACTTTAAAATCAAGCCCAGTGCTGTTAAAAACAGAGCCCACCTTAGCAAATACCACAAGTGACAGCTTTAACGCCAGCCTGCACAGTATTATTACTCTTCCTTTGATTAGGAGTGTGGCCTGGCAAATATCAGACATTGAATTCCCTTTGCAAAGCAAGAAAACCGGTGCTGGGAGGAGGTTGGGGTACGTACCAACTCTGAAACTATTCGAGTCAGGGACCCTGGGGGCCCAAGGGACCCAGAAACCCTGGCAATGGCATTTGTTGGTTTCGAACAAGCACGCATTGTAACTACTGTTTTAGGGTCTAATCCAACTGCTATCAATGTCAGTGGAAAGACTCCAACCGATTCACGAATCAGGCCCTTCGTGCTGCTTGTTATTCAATAATTCATTTCTTGTGTGTGTTTTGAGGAACAGAGCAATTCACAAGTCAGGTATTTTACTGCTACAGCCTGGGCAATTACAGGGGAGGAAGTTAAAATCCATATACTTTGATGGCGTTGAAATATACTCCTTTCTAACAAATGCCCATATTCTGTATCTCATCTGTTACAGGTACATTCACATACGTTAACGTACAGACCTGGACATCAATCCTATGACTAATAATAAAAATGAAAATAACCAGATGTTTATTTCTAAAAGTTCATGTTGACCTAAAACATTCCACCCAGTAATTTATGATGAAGCTAAACCTAAATATTTCTAAGAGGAAATATAATCTCCAGCCTCTGCAAGGCATTTTAGGCCTCCCGGAATAGAAACTGTTACTCTAGAAACACTGTTTGAAAGTAGTTGTGGATAAAATCGCCATTTCCCCCCTTGTGAATTTTATTGTTTCCCATTTGTTCCCAAGAGCAGTGGGAGGGCCCAAAGCAGTAAGACCTGAAGTCAAAGAGCATTAATGCCCTGCTAGGTTCTGTATTTCCCACTAAAGTTTTCAATGAATAAACCTACCCGAATGTATCTAATACATTCAGGAATATACTTCTGGAGTATCTCCACAGGTCAAGAAGCTAAATTTAGCCCTAGGGAAAATATCATCAGTATTTAGCTATAAATCTGCCCACATTAATCATGAAATATTTTCCTTTTGTTTAATCAAAAAATACCCCTCAGAGGTAAACGAAATGACAGAGTTTTTCAAGGATGGATTAACAGAAAACTACTTATTGCACAAGTGTCACCACGCAGATGATAATAGGTCTTTAAAACCCAGGTAACACTGACAGACTTGTACAGAAACCACAAAACCAATTCTAGTCATAGATCCCAAAGATTCTCTCTGAGAAAAATGCAAGAACAGAAAGGGAAGTAATCACTACCCATAGATTATCCACTTAATTGTATCAGTATACATCAAATATTCTTCTTCTGTATTTTGCCTTTTGGATTTGAATCAATTTTTTAAAAAAAATTTATCAACTGGGTAGCTCATCATTACTAATAAATCGTATTTCTCATGTAATAAGAAAGTTGACATTTTACCACTCTTGACCCTTGTAATATAAAAACTGGTTGATGATTCTCATGGAAGTTAATCTCCAATTTAAGACACAAAAGCACACAAGTTACACAGAACTCAGCAATATGTAGTTGTTGGGTATGGGTTTTTTCTATTGTTGCTGACTTCTTCTTCAAAGCACAATTTTTCCTGTCAGGTACTAGAATGATTTGCTCAGAAATTCAAACAGGCAGATGTGTCTTGATGTTTCATCTTACATTGCCATGTCTTCATATATGCTCTCAGGAAAATTAAAATAGCTGTTAAATATTTTGTAACAGTTTTTACAGTATCTGTAAATAGAAGACTGAAGTGCAGAGATCCACATCGAAAATAAGCAGCAAATAGCAGAAAGAACATTACTTCCTTCCCAAAGACAACTGGAGTTGAGGCAGGTGAAGGAGGCAGTAAAAGACATAATCATACATCTCTCTGTTCAGATGGATAATGTCCCATGATGCAAAAATAAGCCTATCATTCTGATATTATTAAATGTAAATATTTAAACCACTGTAAAACACAGGGGCCCAACTGGAGCAGGGCATATTCCCCTGTAGTAAATTCTTGAATTTAAATATCCCAATTATGAATAGTTTCATGTATATTTCTGTTCCAAATATATTCCATGTAACTCAGGTAATTCAGTCCTGAAGCGATGGAATGAGATCATTGCAAAATAATGATCTGGACATTACCTCTTCCTCAATCTTTTCTGCTTTACTTTTCTGTTCAGCAAAGCATTCCTGGCACTCCACCAGCCAGTCAAGTTGCAAATCTCTTCCACTAAGTTAACACTGTCTTTCCCTTAGAATTGCCACATGTGGCCACAATTATGTCTAAAAAGGATCCAGACTGCATAATGCACATACAATCCGAAATAACTACTACTACAAAATTCTACAGGTGTGTCTCAAACTAATTGCCTCAGGGGCAGATTGACTGATTTCAAAAGTTCTCTGAAAAGCCCTCGAGCAACTTCTGTAGCACTGAAGGTCAAGTGTCCCACGCACAAGGATACACAAAACACAGACTGTGCATGACTGTGCAAGAAGTTAACTTACACTAGTCTTTTGTCAGGCTTTAGCAGCTTGTTGGAAAATTCGCTGATGATTAACAGAAAGCTCAAGTTGGGAGGCAAGCATTTTCCATCTATTCCAGTAGCTCCTTGAAAAGCAAATTCAATCCCTTCCCTATTGGATGAAAAAACAGAGAAGAGATTAATAAAACAGACAAGCAGCAAAAGCGATGACCATGGACAAAGTGATGTTACATGGCACATACTTGTGTATCATGGCTATAGATTCTCTAGATTTCACCTGGTCCCAGCCAAACGTTAGTGAAAAGCGACGAGCCAGTTCTTTCATATTTGTGAAGGAAGCAGAGGAGAAGTCTACACCACTGCTGCTGTCTTGGCTTTCTGCATGAGCCTGAAACAGCTGCAAAAGAAGTCTCAGGTAAGCAACCATATGTCAAGCCTTGCACAACAGCAGGTAAGTCCTGTGCTTCAGAAGCACACAGCTGGAACAACAAGAAGGAACTGATACCAAGGACACTGTTGTGCTTAACAGATAGGCACAAATAAAAAAAGAAATTATATGTGCACACAGAGAACTGATTCCTTAAGATGTTGCCTCCACTAACTCCATCTCCTGTGGGGACTTCTGCATCAAGCTCAAGAGGTCTAATGTGCCTGAGTGGCTTTTGGAATATCAGAATGCAGACATAAAGCAGCAAGTTTGGCAGCAGCATAGTCCAGTTTCTAGGAGTGAGACTGGGTCAAAAGCAAGTCTCAAGCCAAAGTAACTGTTTTGCATTTTTTTCCTAACAGAACATGGAGGTAGCTTGTTCCCTTCAACCTGTTAACTTTCAAGGTCAGGCAAAGGCCAAAAAGGGCCTGTTGTCTATGTGATACCTAAACACCAAGTCCTGACTATGTCAGCAGAATACATGTAGCCAAATGCTGCTTAGCCTCATGTAAGCTCAGATTTCAGGGGCTACTTCGCAGATCTAAGCCCCTGGCAATGTGCGTGAAATAAGCAAAGGTCATGTATCAGTACCCCCTGGGAGGAGCCTGCTCTGTGGCTTACAGCACGACTCCAGGCAAAAAGCAGCTCTGGTCATGGGCAGTGTCGGCAAAAGCAGCTGCTAAAATAGCTAAGTGGCCTCGCCAGTCAGCAGCTGCAAGCTCCAGCAACTGGGACCCTTCAGAAGACCTACACCCCACTTTCTTTCAGAAAAAAATACTGAAAATACTGGGGATTAGAGCTGGCCAGCCACAGGTACCTTTGTGGTTCCTCAAATTCAATAGGAATTGAGGTAGTCCATAAAACACAGAATAATATCCTTAACCTCAGTTAAGGTTAAGAAACACCTACTGTGTCCCGAGAAACACACTGTTAAAATCAAGACAAAAAAATCTTCCACAAAATTGCATTGAAAACAGATGTGATGACTGAAAGGAGTTTTAATTATAACATGCAAAACCAACATACATAAAGTACAATCTAGAAAACCACTTCTTCCACCGGGTTTTTAATGAATCTGAATAATTATGGCAAGGTAGGTAAAATATTCCAATATGAACACAGCTGTCATGAGAGCCCCTATCCTCTTGCTTTAACCTTACCTGCTGCAGACAGAGGATCAGTGTCTTGGCACTCTGAATTTTGTTATTGTGCCTGGTCCTGCTTAACGTTTCTTTAATTATGTCTCCAAAATCATTGTAGGTCTATGAACAGCAACAAAACAAATGAGAATTAGCATTCCCCTTCTTTAGCCCTGGGACTACACAACACACACGACTCTGTTCGTGTCACACAAAAAGTGTATAAAACACTCTCAATATCAGAACACTCAAGCTAAAAGATGAAAAATGGACTGTTTATATTATTTCATATGCAAAGAAATGCTATGGTCCTATAAGTGTAACGTGAGGATTAAAATTGCACTGAAATGGTTAATTATTTATTACAGCAAAAGAACAAAGCCTAGTCTGGAGAGAAATAGAGAGTTTTTTGTATTTAATCAATGCTTGCCTTAGGCCCAATGAAGTCAAGAACAGGACCCATATTTGGGTATTTCCAAAGTCCTGTTGGTTGACTCAAGGCAACTGCCCACTCTCTGCTGTTCTCAGCCCTCCTGAAACCCACTCCAGAGTGGCTGAAGCTCTGCCAGTTGTCTAAACACCGAGGCCCATGTGAAATCTAGGCCACCTGCACTGGACTGTGTGAGCTGTATGAAGTAAGATAACCGCATCAATGTGAGAATCTCCAAGTTAAACACCCTCCCAGCCATGAACGGCTGCTTTGCAATGGCCTCTCTGGAGAAGCCAAGGAGCACATGTTCAGACAGGCATACCCTGTACCCTATTTTCAGCTATTTTATCTGCAGTGAGGTACCTTTGCAGAGCCAAGGGGAGAGATTTGTCTGACTCTTGCTTGATTGTATAGCCCTTTTGAGATTACACAAGGATTCTGAGCCGTAAGACTATTAACCCCACATCTTTCACAAACACTGGAGTCACTTCCAGAAACTGAAACGCACTGATAGGCAAAGCAACGTTATCTAAAACGTTACCTTCACATAATGCTTATAGATCTCAGCAGCCGCAGTCATCTCTACCACATTATACACTATTAACTTGCAATATGCTGCAAGAAGACTCCGCTTTTTGTGCAAGTCGTCAAGTTTGCAACTTTCATCCCTTCTCTCTTCCTCTTCTGTCAGGTCTAGGGAAACAAAAGCATCAAAACTTTGTTCTACTACTTTATTCAAGATATCTCAATTTTAATGACCAACTTTCATCCAAATAGCACAGACTCGGCTGTTCAGTCAACACGCTAGGCAACAGATGCTAGTGCTCATTCCTGTCAAAGCTTGCAGCTGATGACAGTGAAAATGAGTTATTTCCACAGTCTTCTACTCTGATCTTCATAGGGCTTTCACATTTCTACTAGTCAGAATCTCCTTGTACACCACCACTCACAGCTACAGAACAGAACAAAACAGAGTGCAGAATAAAAGGCACAAACACACCAAAGGGAAGAGACCAGACAAATTGCAACCACATTGAGTTTTTTTCCCTAGAATAACACAGATGCTAGAAAACGAGTACATAGTTCATCGGAAACCCTACGAAAGTTTCCACACACAGTCAACAAGGTTCAGATGAAACTCTCCAAGTGGTTATCACCACAAGTAAAAGAAAAAAGTCATTTCATATCATTGAGAATATACTAAGCCTCTGGAACATAGGTTAATTACTGCCTGGATAACTTGCAGAAAAACAAATACTCTTAAGAGCCTTCCAACACAGCTACAAAGGTGCTTGGGGAGAGCTTCTTGCAGCAGGAAAGCTGAGATAGATTCTTTCCTGCTGCAAATGTAATCTATCAACAGCCAAAGGCTTCAGCCTTTGACCT
The DNA here is from genome assembly GCF_000695765.1 of Mesitornis unicolor. Lineage (NCBI taxonomy): Eukaryota > Metazoa > Chordata > Aves > Mesitornithiformes > Mesitornithidae > Mesitornis > Mesitornis unicolor. The sequence continues at coordinate 60,525 of NW_010162979.1, forward strand.
ATAATTTTGATTTGTTTTGATGTGGACTGTTTCTGCTTCTAGCCCAACTGTGGGCTTGGAAACAAACATAACGCAAGTGACTGATCAGAAGTATCTGCAAATTGCAGTTAAAACTCAAATGGAGCAGCTGCCAGCTGTGCACACAGACAAGCACACCCATAGCATGACGAAATCACTTGTTCAGGCAGGAATCTGCAATGGGATGACTGGGATCCTTTGTAAGAAGGACTGAGAAACTGACGGCATCATACAAAATGAGTTTGAAACAGATCTCGGGCCATCTAACCCAAAATAGGATCAGATTTATCAGTTTCATATACACAACACAGGCAACCTGAAACATAACCTGTTACAAAAACTCCCATGACTAGGATACTGCAACCTACTTGAGCAATCTTTTCTATTGTATTTCTACTTTTACCAATGAGGATTCTCTTCTACTATCTCCCTGTGGCAATTCAGGCTCATCACCTCTTGCATATCAAAGTGTGGTGCACAAACTGAACACAGCACTCCATCTGAACAGATGAAGGGCAAGAGTTTGACAGAGTAATCCAGAATAATGCTTGGCTTTTCAAAGCATGACACTTGAACTCAGCCTCAAAACCACAATGAGCTAACAAGCAATTTTCAAAACACTCCCAAAAGAACACAGCCTTCAAAATAACAGCCTCAATATGGCATCTAAATGTATTTCAAAAAGGCAGCAGAGCAACAAGTACCATTTCCCACTAAATCTGACCCACATCCCCCAAATCAAGATCCACCACTACTTTACCCTGATGGCTTAGAAGTGTCCATGCATTGACAGAGTCACACAGTAACACTGCAAGGCCTTCCTCTAACATCCTCATCCATACCACCAAGGTCAGTCAAGCAATTACTTTTACATTCTCACCCATCCCTGCATTTCGTCAGCCCTCTTTCTTTACAACTAAATTGGCAGCTATTTCCTGTGGTTGATGCACAGAGGATACGGATTGGTGAATAACAGGTAGTTATAATAATAACAGTAAGCGGTAGATTTTCTGCAGCGATGAAGATGTCTTACCTTTGTTCTCCTCTTCTTCCTCCTTGAAAACATATTCCTGGATAAACAAAAGCAGTTTTTCCTGAAGTGATGTACTAGGAAGATAATCTAGCAGTCTGACTGCTTCTTCATTATTATTTGAATCCTGATGACTCAAAATCAGCAACCAGTCACAGAGTACCATGAAAGCCTGTGTCAAGCAAACAGCCAAAGAAGGATTTGAAGACCACGATACTTTTCATGCCAACTCCACTTTGCATCTCTAACAAACACTGCAAGTCACAATCCAGCTTCTATCCCACTTCTCCCTTGCAAGCTAAAGATTTTTCTTTGCTCCAGCATATGGTAAAATGCCACTGCTAAGCCCTTCCAGAACTTGTTCCATAGGCTATATAGCATATATAAATATTATGCATGAACACCACCTAAACATTTTCAAACTCCCATGGGAAGGAAGAAGAGCTCTATTATGCTAGAATATCTCTCCTTTAACACATAAACCACTGGAAAATTTATATTTTTTTTAATTTTTTAAGTAATATTCATAGCAAGGCATTAATAAAGCAATGATAGCAACCAGTACACTGATTAGTCTAATCAGAAAACACATTGATTAGCAACTGGCAAATTAAGTCATTCAGATTCAGGCCTTGCTTCTGCAGTTGGTCACATATCTACATTTGATTAAAGCACTAACCTTTGCAGTGTTTTAACTAACATAACTTTTCCTTTAAAAAAAAAAGATCTTCAACTATTTATTTTAAAGAGTTGTTTCTCTGCTAAGAGACAAAAAATTGCAAAAATCAGTAGAAGGAAATACTAGTATGAAAATAAAGGCAGGCATTTAAAAGCAGGACTGAGCATGAATGCCAGTTAAGTGATGGAGAAACACAAACCTTTTCTCTTACATCTTTTTCCTTATGGTGGAGAAAGCACATACAAATCTGACTGAAACGTCTCAGCTCTCTCCTTAGCGCAAAAAGGGTCTCCTAAAGACATATTTAGAAAAAGTGACAGGATAAAGATGTTAGGAACTATGATTCAATAGAGAATTACAGAACAAACAAAAGTTGCCTCTTTCTTCCACTGATACTATTCATTTAAGATAGCACAGCTGATGACATTATAAAAGAAGCTGACATCTCACAGCAGCAACAGCTTACTAGCTATGAACTACTTTAAAACCATGCCTTGTTTTCAGGCACAGTATCTGGGATAGAAAGGTCAATCCATAAAAAATACATATTCCCCCTACCCTGGTGCAGAAACGTGACAAACTCTAGTAGGACACGTGCATCTGTCACACTTGCTGAGGCTAGTGGTATTCAGCAAGTCACAAACTCTTTGTTTCTCCATCTGTAGGATGGGCAGCTCTTATAGCACATATTGCCTTATTCACTTCAACCTCTCCTTATAAAGCAATGATAATGATTTCCACTTCAGAGATGGAAAAAGAGTCAGAAAAACTCTGGTCCATCCCACATAATTTTCAGTGTGAATTGCCTTCTGGACTTGCTCTTCTCTATGCCTCCATAGACCACAGAGGGAACCCAGTTCAACTGCGCTGCTAACTTTGGCATTTAGAAACTTAGGCACCTCTATTTGTTAGGATGAATCCAGCAAGAGACAGTATTTGATTTGCCCACCGCCACATAAAAGGCTTTCTGATCCTTCACCAGGTCCCAGCTGTTGCACTGCACTGAGCTCGGAGCAGTCAATAGAAGAGGAATGCCCTTACAGGGGAGATGGATTTCATGCTATGCAACTGTATCTTTATAAGAAAGGGGATCTATCGCAGGGTGTGCTGAGAAGAAGTAGACCGCTGCGGGAGGAGGGGAGGGAAGAAACAGCCCTAGAGCTGCTGTCCAGGAAATGTTCTTTTTTGCTCTCTCTGCCAAGATCCAGATTTGGCCCTGCAGAGTGGGCCGTAACATTGTGCTTCCAATCAAAACCTGCTCCCATATGAAAGGCCAAATTAAAAAATGTGCTGCCCCATTATCAGTCAAGCTAACCCTGCCTGCCGAAAGGCAGAACGTATTAGAGCAGTGAGAGATGCGGGCATCTACACAGGAATGGAATGGGACGGGAATAGACAGTGAATCAGCCCCCAAACGGGTAACCTCCCGGCTAGCATTTCTCACGCAAAACAAGTGGCCGTGTCAGTGTCCTGCTCCCTACACACAGGAGCACCAGAGCAAGGGAACGGAATGACAGAAGCAGCACCACTCGATATGGTCAGAAATCACCATAAAGAGGAGCCGCAAAGGTACACATTCACATGTGAAGCAAAGCGTAAGAGTTTTCTCCTCTCTGACGTCTTAAACTAGACCGTCTTACAAAATATCTGCCAAAGCTTGGCACTTTATAAAAGCAGTTAAGAAAGCAGTCAGCTGATGAGAAAAGTACCACTTTCCTCCAAATTTCTGCCTGAAATATAAAAGTAAAACAAGAAAATAAAACCAAAGCAAAGCAGCAGGACTTCTAGGAGTTTTCACTGGAAATGCTTTTGTTGCTTAGAACAGGAAAACAACAAACTGGCAGTGGAACAAGTTCCTTATCTCCATAATGCCCCAGGAATTCAATGCACATGTTTGGCAGTAAAAATAGAGGTGAACCATTGTTCACTTACTGTCCTGCAGACCGAAGCAGCGTAAACACTTCTAAAATAAAAGAGGGCAAGACAGACAGAAAATGACTCCACTCAATTTGGTTTCCTCAAGAAAATAAACAAATTATCTTAGATTTATCTGAGAACAGAAAAGCAACTTAAACTTCTAGAAGCACAAGTCTGGGTTCCAAAATTATGTAGAGTGGCCAACCTTGGGAGAATTTTCCGAAACTGCAGCTAGTTGCCACAGGAGAGAAAAATACGTGCACTGGAGAGCTGGCAGGATCATCTGCAAATAAAAACACATGTCCTTTATTTACATGAAAGACTCAACAGCAAAAAGCTTAGGACTAAACAAAGCATCCAAGCCTGACATTCTGCATGCTGCTTGCCCGACCATTTGTGCACTGTAAGGTATTTGGACCCTGAAAATAAACTCAGCAGGTTTACATACAAGCAAACGTTGCCTCCTGAGACACTTCATTACTCAGGTGCTGCTTGTTTGTGCAGAACTCTGGCATCTCAATGAGTTCAGTGAAAAATAACCGTGTACCATAAAGGGTGTTCACAGAGGGATTTCTCTGCAGTCTTTGGTGAAAGGCAGACTTGTCCAGAGGGCAATTTAGAGTGGAAGCCAAACCTTGGTGCTCTGATGACTCATCTGAAGGAGTCTACCTCTGCTCAGTGGCTGCAGGCTCTCTCTACTCAACTAAACTTAAACCCTTGCCAAATAACCTCAAGTTCTCTCCTGAAAATGGGGGCTGATTAACATTCATGACTGCAAAAGTACTTCCCCTTGTTATCCCCAGATATATACCTTCACCTTGGCACGTCCAATGTTTGAGCTGAGGCAACCAAAAGGCTGCAGTTGAGAAAACTGGCAATCACAAACTATCTTCATCAAGAGTCAGTCTGCAAGCAACCAGTTCAAAGTACTGCAGTTTCTAGTTACATGTATCACAGAATCACAGAATCTCAGGAGTTGGAAGGGACCTCTAAAGATCATCCAGTCCAACTCCCCTGCCAGAGCAGGATCACCTAGACTAGGTCACACAGGAAGGCGTCCAGGCGGGTTTTGAATGTCTCCAGAGAAGGAGACTCCACAACCTCTCTGGGCAGCCTGTTCCAGTGCTCTGTCACCCTCACAGTGAAAAAGTTTTTCCTCATGTTCAGGTTGAACCCCCATGCTCCAGCTTGCTCCCATTGCCCCTTGTCCTGTCATTGGTGGTCACTGAGAAGAGCCTGGCTCCTTCCTCCTGACACTCGCCCTTTACAAATTTATAAACATGAATGAGGTCACCCCTCAGTCTCCTCTTCTCCAAGCTAAAGAGACCCAGCTCCTTCAGCCGCTCCTCATAAGGGAGATGCTCCACTCCCTCAGCCATCTTTGTGGCTCTGCGCTGGACTCTTCCAAGCAGTTCCCTGTCCTTCTTGAACTGAGGAGCCCAGAACTGGACACAATATTCCAGATGCGGTCTCACCAGGGCAGAGTAGAGGGGAAGAAGAACCTCTCTCGACCTACTAACCACCCCTCTCCTGATACACCCCAGGATGCCATTTGCCTATTTGGCTGCAAGGGCACATTGCTGGCTTATGG
>NW_010162980.1:0-37038 GCF_000695765.1 Mesitornis unicolor
CTGTAATCTCTTCACTGCCCACCTGAAAGACTGTCAATGGGTAGTAGTCAGAAGGTTTAACTAGGATAGGGAGTTTTTTCTGTATGTCCTTAACCCTGGCTCCTGGGAGGCAGCAGACTTCCCAGAGCAGTGGGTCTTGTCTACAAATAGGACCTTTCACTCCCTTCAGAAGGGAGTACCCTATGACAAGGACCTGTCTGTCTTTCTTATTTGAAGATGTTTTTATGTGTGGCTTCCTCTGATTGAGCCTTGGCAGTGCCTCTGAGCTAGGCGAGTTGTCTTCTTGCTCTTTGCTCGGTTCCCCTTGCAGAACATCATACCTGTTTTGCAAGGGCACCTTTGAGTTGAAATGAAGTCAGATTCTTTGCAACAGCTTTGTCAGCTACAACCGACATTGTTCCCTGAGCCTCACAGGCACATTTCCCTTGCCCATCTCCTCTGAGCCTCCTTCCATTGTAGGGGTTTATTAGCACAAGCTTCCAAAGCAATTTTTTTTTCATTTTCTTCCAAATACTGAAATTACATGATGCATAGGTGTGCCAGGTACCAAAATGTACCAAAGACTGTAGTGCAATTCTCCGGGCTCTTCAAAGTACCCTCGGCTTTTCTATACCTGCCTCTTTTTAAAGGATGAACACGTGTAGTGTTCTAATTGAATGTCTGAACAAATTTCTGTTTATATTGATACAGAGTTCCCAATAGTCTACCTCCAGTTGTGTCCTCAAAGAAACACCTATTTAACAAAGGCACATAGCAGTTCACTACTGTAATGATCCCTCAAGAGGAATTTAATTTTTAATTAAGTGAAGCAGTGTGTTTACTCTTGCTATATAGCTGATTATTCAGGGCTTTGTAAGCAGTGTAGAGGAAAGAGCCTAAATTAAATACACCTTTAATGAGATGATAGAGAATTGACCTTTGCTGTCATCTGGAGGGCAATATATAAACACAGCCATTGAGGTGATTGTTCCAGAGAGGTTTAATAATATGCTTTAAAAGGCATCTTAAGTAGTGACAGATTGGTGGTAAGAAATGTAACCCATATGACTGAATGAGTTTCATGGAAATTGTTGAAGCTACCTCTAGATTATTAATGATCAGGTCTGATGAAGAATCTAGTGTAGCACACAGAAATATTAAATGATCTTCAGGTCCTCTGATGTTAAAGTCCTTAGTAAAATATATGGTTTATTGGAAGATCACTGTTATTTTCCTGAATATCTTCGTCTGGAATTTGGGCAATGAAGGAAGGTGACTTAATAGAACAAGCACTACAAGATTTCTAGTAAAATTTCACTGCAGTGAAGTACTAGTAGCAAAACTACCAAGTTTTTCTGCAAGACAGACATTTTATACAAGATCTTCCTACTCCATCCCTTCTGCAGTATAATCTTTATGTCAGTGCTTCATTTGGTCAGGTAACAGCCATTATTTTGTCAGTAAAGTCCTTTTGCTGGGATAAATAGATCTGAGCATACATGTCTTTGCAAGTAAGTGGCTAGGGAATGAATTGACTCTTATCAGTGTGCTGGTGACTCAAGCCAGGGTGTATCTTGACACATCACTCCTGTAGCAGCAACAGAATTATAACCTGACAGGAGTTTTTTTACCCCATTTATCACTGAAAAAAGTACTCTGTGGGATGGCTGTTGCATATTAAACTTTAATGATATTTTATGATATAAGGTTATACTGCTAAAAACACTTTTAAAAAGTATTCAGCTGTTAAGAAATAGAAAAAATATGAACTTTACTCACTGAGAAAAAACTGTTTCTGTGTTCTTCTTTCTTGAAGAAAATATTGCATAAAAGCAATATTAATAAATTCTCCCTCTACCATTCAATCAGTAGAAAGAATATTACTTCAGCCTTTATATTATCTTTTCTCTCTTCTGCCCATTTTGATTAAATGGGTAGGTGGTCTCTGTTCTCAGGACACCAAGGGGAATTAACCTCAGTGATTTTTTCAGGTGATTCTGCCCTCATTTATGCCTTAGGCACAACTTCAGGGATACAACTAGAAGGTAATTATCTAGACACTGGGGAAAGGAAGTTAATGAATTGGAAAGCAGTATTGAAATGTAGCCTCTGCTAACTAATATACACATTTACCGGCTCTGTGAAATAATGTCCTTGTAAAGGCAGCAGCAATAATGGCAGAGTTTCAAAGGGAAGCCCCTTGGATATTTCCTTAGCTCTTTTATATATGCTGCCTCAAGGGTCATCACCAAGCCTTTCAGGTTTCTGTATCTTTTAAGCATATTGCTCATGACTTTTTCATGATAATTTGTTTTCTTCCTGAGGAAACAGAATGAAGAAACTTTAAAAACTGCAACAGATACTTATAGGTATTGTAGGAGAATACAATGGTTGATGGCCATAGCTAAGTTGCTCTCCTCTGTTTCCTACTAAGAAATGCATCTGGCAAATTGGATATAGGTGGAGATAAGTGACTCACACTTTGCATAGATGATATATGAAGAAGTAATGATTCTCCTTAGGAATACTAAAAGAAGCAAATCATGCAGGTATGCAGCTGCAGGAGTTGCATAAAGCTTCCCCTGTAGACCTGTCTCACCTTTCCCATTGTACAGGGAAGAGGAAAATACTTCTCTGTTGCTTCCTCTTCCAGGCACTACATCCTCAGAGGCTGAGAATGCCTTCAACTAGTAAAAGCCTCTCTGGTCTGCAACTACTGTCAGAAATGAGCAGCTTATTCTTTCCTGCCAGAAGAGGACTGATTCCTAAGTAAGATGTTTCACTTTCCCATTGTTGGAGGAAGCTACTGTGAACTTTGCTTTGCTTGATACCAGCACATAGCCATCTGTGTTCTGTCACAAGTTTGCCCTTGTGAGTCTCTGATTTGTGAGCTGGGTATCTTGAGATGCCAGGGCTGGGCTGTTTGCCAAGGTCCATTTGAGGTCTCTTTCCCATATGACTAATTAGATCAGGTGTGCTCATCTTCCATCTGGCACAAGGCTTAAATTGCACTGCTGCAACTTCAGGGGCTTGCAGAAGAGGGGTGAGATAAAAGGCCTTGCTGCGAGGGCTTAGAGCTGTTTGTTCATGTGAAGATGTTAATGTACCTTAGCTTAGGTGTCTCTGTGCTTAGTCCTAGAGAGGTGTCTTTTTATATCCATAACCACTTTGATGCATGAGTTTTACTCCAGTGCTTCTGACTGGTTCTTTATTGGTCTGAGATCATAAGACCAGTCTTCTGTATGGAAGAAGACATAATCTTACCTTCTGTTCTGTAAAAAAAGATGGCTGTATTGTTGATTTGTCTTGCATGGTATGTCTGGGCAAAGAGAGGCTTATATTTTGTGCGTTATTTCTTTTTTAAAATTATTTTTTAAGTTTTTGTAGAATTCTTCTTTCATTCTCAACAAGCACACCATCCCTTGATCTAAAGAGAAGCCACACTGTGAGCAGTCACATATTTTTGAGCCATTATTGCTATACTGTAATGGGTGCACCTCACGGACAAGCAGAATTTCTGAGTTTACTTTAGTGACTGCATCCTGCCAACAGATGGGTTCATATTCTGGGAACAGTTTTTCCACTTTAGTTCCTTCTGCTCACAGATTTTCATAAATAACAACTTAGGATGTGACTTATTGCTCTTAAGTATTGTCTCTAACATATCAAATAAATACACATTAAGCATAATGATAATTGTCTGATGTTCTTCAGAGATCACTCCCTGGCCTTCTGTTTTGTGCAGTTCACACAATTCATATCTGTAGATGATGATGATGAACAATCAGGGTTGTAGAAGAAATATGTTTTGCTTACCATCAACATTTTTCAGCCTCTATTAGTGACAGTGTTTTGCTGAACTGAAAAACTGAATGTCCATAAACCACCTGTGTTTTAGGGGAGTTCAGATTTAGCTTTGGAAATGGTTAGCTGAGGAACTACTGTCAAGAACTCAAAGTACTCTGCCTTTGCTTGACACACTTTATAGTTAAGACACTGTTTCTCATTCCCATGGCAGAAGGTAAGTATTTATTTCTCATTTTGTTCTGAAGACAAATGATAGCAAAAAAAAAAAGATATGAGAAGCTCTTCCTACGCTTTTCAATCAAGATTTATAGCAAAATGCATTTTTTCACTTGTTTCTTATTATCGAGAACTAATAACAGAAATTCTAATTAGTGTTATGGATAGCTTATCTATTCCACTATTTTAAACTAATCTATATTTTTACACATTTCTTATTAAAGTGCAATAATACTTTGCAAGTTACTCCTAAAGTGGCTGAGAGGGTATAATCACAGTTATTGTCTTTATTTTATTTCCTGGCCTCTTAATGAATTCTGTGTAAACCACATCAGGAAAATTAATTTTTAAAATATCCAACTACGGAAATGTAATCAGATACAACAGTGGAATATTTTGCAATTTTCAACATATTGTTCATAGGGTTTTTTTAAGATTTTGTGAATAAATCCATTGATGCTATATGAGCCAGAAAATAGTCCACATCTCTTTTACATGTGTGTGCTAGTTTAATTTTACCTGTTGTGATTAAAGGGGTTAATTTTTTCCCCCACAAAAATTCTTAGAGGTTAAAAGTACGTTCACAGAGGCACAAAAATGTGCTTTAGAAAACCAAACTTATGAGTTTGGCAGACTATAACTTTGTGTGCTTGCTCTAGTATAGATGTTTGCCTTTTTTGCAACAAATGACAATGTTGGCTCACACTCCTCTTGTAATCCATTATAAACTGCATATCTTTTCTGCAGAACTGCTGTCTAGGCAATCATTCCTGATCCTGAGTCATGCAATTGATTATTCTTAGCTCTATATGTGCACTCTCCCTTGCTGAATTATATTACTTTCTTTTCAGTCTGTTTCCCTATTTGTCAAAGTGGTATTGAATTCTAATGTTGCTCTCCAACATAGTAGTAGTATATTCCAGGATGATATTGCCTGCTGATTTAGTGAGAATGATCTTGCTTCTACCATTCAGGTCTTTAATAAATATATTAACTAATACCGACATATTATTTAAGTCCATGTAAAAAACCCTGTGAAACTGCACTACTTCTGTCTCTTATGACTATGAAGCAGTAATATTCACTCTCTACTAGCAGTTTTCAAACCAGTTTTGCAATCTGTATTAGTTTTTCTGTAAAAGCTTATCTGGACCAGCCCATTTGTAAACATTTCCAGTTATCTTGTAGAGAAAAAGTATTACACAGCAACCTCAAAGATGGAATGAAAGCAATATTACTGCCACACACTTGCCAAGAAAAAGCTGCAAAAGGCTTTGAATATGTAAAGGACTATAGAAATGTTAAGGGTTATCACTGTAATCTAAGTATAGGATCTGTGTAAATTGATGGTGTTCCAGGATACAGTCTTTCATGATTGCTGACGCCTAGGTCTAGCACCTCACTTTCATCTTGTTTGAAAGATGATTTAAGGGTCAGCACTTGTATTGAGACCTTCAGGATCAGCATTATTTCTGCAAAAACTTAGATATTCTTACAGCATCACTTTCCAATTTCAGAAACTTTTTAGACAATGTCAAAGAAGACATTTGCAATGCTGCTATACAGTTAACACTTCAGGCATATTTTATGGAGATATCAAGATTTATTAAGATCAGGTTCATTCATTTACCATTTCCTTTGCAATATGAAACATTTGCAGTTGTCAGCATATAAATGTGTCCTATTAGTCCACTGTTTATGCTGTCAAACAACAGATCATGAGGTTTGTTTTTCCTCCAGAAAACTCCCACAAACACAAACACTGTTTGCCACCTTGACTGTGTTCTTAGCCTTTTTTCCAAAGGAAAAGTACTTATACAGCTGTGGTACTACTTTGCCTCTGCATCCTTTAGTCTGGTACACAACTTAAATCCCTTGGAAAGAAGGCTGGAAGGCTTGGGGGTTCATGTCTTACACTCTTAATGTTCACCTTGAACATCTGTCCTCCTGCTGGGTGCAAGCAGGTGTTGGGTGACATTACAGGAGGGAGGAGGTGGCTGGCAGGCTGGTGGGACACCTACGGCCCTGACCTATGTGGGCTTTTTGCCCAGCCAAGGAGTGAGATAGATTTGGGATCATGGACGGGAGTGGAGAACAGCAGTGTTGTAAAGCTAATGGTATAGAGGTCTGCCCACCTGTGGAGGATAAAGCTATAGGTTTTGGTAGCTTTTCTACTCACAAGACTAATTGTTGGAATAGTATTTTATAATCTTTATGAATGATACAGAATTATGTTAGAGGATTAAACGATTGGACTTTGCCCTATAGGGTGTTTAATCTGCTAATTATTTTTATATATCCACTAAAATAGAGATCTCTGTGATGTCAGAAGTTTCTCTTAAGAGGAAAAAAATGTTTTTTTTTTTTAAGAAAATAATTATTTCAGTGTTGCATTTTTTTTTGCCCTTTTACCCTCTTTTGGTCCCAGCTGTTTATTAGTCTAAGGGAATGTAGGGGTTACCTGCTCCGTATTACTGATGTGCTAATTCCGGTGTGTCTAGAGACAACTTTTGAGTGACATTGAGTGAACTCGATGCTGAGACTGTTTTAATTACATTAATTTTAATTATATATAGTACATTTTAATTACACAGACTGGGACAGAGGGGGTCCCATCTATTAAGATCCTCTGCAATGCATTTGCATAATGGGACCCTATTTCTGTGTGCAGTATTACACTTCTTGATGTCTTCATTATTGGTGGAAGGTGGATTTTTTTTCTTAATTTAATTTACATTTGTGTTTTTCAGCAAGCACCTTTGAAAGCCACCTGACAGTCTTTATTCCCCTGCACTGAAAAAATGCCTTTTAAACTAAATATTAAAATAAGAGGAAAAATTAAAGAAGCTTCTTGTTTGTGTATTACTTAGTTTCCGTGCCAGACAGGGCTTCTAAGGACTCAACAGGGAAACCAATTTAAGAGTTTTTCTAACATTTGAGGAGCATCCCTGTGTAATAAATTAATCGTTCTTCAGCAGAAGAATAATACCCTAATTCTGTTCACCACAAAAACTGTGTGGCTGTGATTAAATGCATGTTCTCAAAGGATATATATTTACTAGTAAATATAGATTTCCCAAAGGGAGTTTTAATCTCTGCTACCCTTCTTAGACCCCACTTTTATTTCCCTGCTGAGTCCCAGGCCACACGGACCTTCTTGTGTGCAATGTGATAGCTTCCCCTGAGTCCCTGAAAAGGTTCCAGTCCACAGCCATGTCCTGTCTCATCCTCTCCATTTGCACTCAAAACATGCAGGTTAATTAATTCCCCTTCATAGGAACATTATGATGAGCCCCTGGCACAGGGCTAGCTTGGTTCTTTCATCAGCCCTAAGGCTACTGGTGACCCCAACTACTGGGCTCAAAATCACAGGTCTCAACCATGAGAGAGGTGCTGTTTAGTTAGCCATATTGTGACATTACTTGGTTACATTGACCTTGTCTCTTTGCATTTTGTGGTGTACTTTGGATGTAGATAGTGCCTTTAATTTTTGAAAATGCTAAAAGGATCAGAGTGTGCTGTCTGAAATATTCACAGCTGTCATTTACTTCTGCTGTCTAAATATTTCCTAAACACCAGTCACACTGATACTACAGTAATTCACTGAGCCTAACCTCAACATCTTTTTCTCTCACAGAGCAACAGTTCTTTACTTGAAATTCCTTTCTTATGGGTTTTGGGGGTTATTTTTTTCCTCTTTTCTACTGAAAGACATTCATTCTCAAGTTATAATAAGAAATCCAGCAAGGAACAAATTATAATTTGTTTGGGAATAGCAATCCCAACTAAACAAATAGTTTAAACAAATAGACTAAACAAATGTCTAACTGGATGGTTATTTTTGAATGCCTCTAATTAGCCGTCTAGAATTTGGACCATAAGTACACATCCAAATATACCTCAGTGATTCAGTAATTTATGCTTGGTCTTTGAAAAGGAATGAAGCACATGATGAGGTTTGGGGCAGAAGCTGATGGACTAACCCATCTAACCTGATTAACTAACCCCATACATCATGCCCTTTTCTATTTTCTGCTTCTAAGTGGACATTTCCCCCTCCCAGTTCAGATGACTGCTTCCTCCATTTATCTTTGACCTAAAAAATTCTGCACAACTAGGTAAGACAGTAGTCACACGGGTAAAAAAAAAAGAAAAGGAGGCACAATTTTCAGTATTGGGATAGTGACATGTAGCTGGAGATAGTGATGATTAACCTTGAATCAGAAATAGATGGAGTAGTTTAGCCTGTATATTCTCAGAATACTAAACTGCTTTCATTAGCACACTAAATTATGAGAGCTGGTTAGATGTTTTCTACTGATATTTTATTGACAGGAAATGATTTGTGGGAAAATAAATTCTTTGCCTCTCTGGAAAATCTTGATTTTGGTACTTCCTAATATTTAGGAATTAATTAAGTATTTAGTAAAATTAAAATTTATTTTAATTAATTCAAAATTTACTAAGAAAAGGTACATTGGGTCTGGTCCAATCTGAAGCAAAATGAATCTTCTCACTGAAATGAAATAAAATATTTAAATTGAAATAGGTTTAAGAATATATTCATAGGCAATTTTCTTTAGTTCATTGCTGACTTAGTTGTAGTTTGAGTCCTTTTCTCCCTTATCAGCCACACTCCCTGAAACACTATATTCTACATTACGCAGTGCATTTTTGCTCTGACCAAACTATGCATTGTGAATCATAAGTCTCACATTACTGTTGATGCATTTCAAGAGAGACAATTTCACCATATAGCCTGGCCCAGAGAGAAAACAGTCCTTGTAGAACACTCATCCAAAGGCATCCTCATATCGGAAACACAGCCAATAATTCTTCTGTTAGAAAACTTGCTTGTAGGATTCCTGAATTGAATTTAATTTTGAAACTTCCACCCTGCATAATGTATTTATATTCCAAAATATTGTCATAATCTGGGACAGTCAAGCTGTTGATGTGACACAACTTTCTTTGATATTGTGTCAGTCATAAATCATCAGAATATGCTATCAAAATTTTGTGTTTGTTAGTTATTCCTTTGGATCTAATACTGAACATCTCCTCCAGCAGTGAACAGTTCCAACATTGTTATTAGAGTATTTTTTTTGTATTTTTGTGTGATCATTACTTAATACTACTAATACTGAATTTCATCTTCCATTTTAATCACTCAACCACTCAATAACATACATTAATTTTGAATGACCTGAGTACATTACTGTGGTGTGTTGGCTCTAGCTACAAGCTAAGTTCCCACCAGCTGCTTGCTCACTCTTCCCCACTTAGTGGGAGGCATGGCAGGAGGGCAGAAAATAGGACAAAAACAGGAGCAAGAGAAAGACAGAAAGACTGAGGAACGTTAGCTTAATTTATTGCCTTTTTATTATTGCCTTTATTTATTAAAATAAATATTTGGTTACTGATGTGGGCAGTGAGAAACAAAAATACAAACATTAAAACAACACTTCTCCCCATTTTCCTGGCTAAGATCCATTCCTTCACTCCAGACTCCTCTCTCCTTGCTGTCACCATAGATGACATTCAGCCTCTTCAGTGAGACAAGTTGATGCACAGGGTGGTGGCCCATCAGGACATGGTGGTTCCTCTCTGGTGCTCTTTCCTCCTCATACTTTTATTCTTCAACTTGGAGCACCTGCTCCACCATGCGAGACATGACTCCATGCTACCTCTTCATGTACTCTAAGGGCATTTCACATGTGTGTTCAGCAAGAAGGGTGCACTTTAGTCGTCTGTACGGCACTGCCTCTCATGCATTCTGCATCAGAAAATTGTACTTGCTCACCTGGTGAAATTTAGTACAATTATCAGAGTCTAGATTTTTATAAAATGAAATTATTACACTGTCTTGTGAATCTAAACTTAGCAGGTGGATCTGTAGTATATGTATGTGTATATGTAAGTATATATAACATATTTGTTGCAAGAAAATGCTCTAAAATATCGTTCATGCATGCTGTCCTTGAATGCAGAGTTGCAGCTACATTTTAAATCCCATAGAGTGCTTCTTTGCTCAGTATCTTTGAATGTACTTTCCAAACTATATGAAGACAAAAGAAATCTTTATTTCCCTGTCAACAGGTCCTGGTCGTTAGTCAAGAGCAGGTTTTGGTTTAGGTTGTGGAAAGTAGTTGATGCAACCTGAAAAACATGTGCAAAAAATCTCAAGTAGCAGAAAGGATACATAGGGAGAAAGGAAAAATTTTGCGTAGAAGTAAATCGGGGCAAGAAAAATGAAAGAACTTCGTTAAAAGGGAAAGACTCCTTGTCCTTTTCTGAGATTTGAACCCAGACTAGAGCATGACAAAAATCAGATTTTTCAGATGAGGTCTGTAATTTCAGAAGATTGGGGAACTGGACCTTCCCTCTTTCAGGGGGTGCCACAAACCCTGACAGCATATTAATGCCTTTCACCAGCCAAAACAGGTGTCCCAGAGCAGGTGATGCTACATACTATCTTACAAAAGGGAAGTAAAAATTTATTGTTACCTTACTTTCTTAATATTTGAATTGCTTCCATGATTATTTTATTGGCTTAAATGAAGACAAAACTGTTTATCCATTTTTTGTCACCCTCAAGAGGATGAGAGACTTGGAAACAACTGTTTATACCAGCAAAAGGGCTAATGAAGGCTAATACTCCATGCTGCTTGCCTCTTGCTGAATACATATTTCTATAACATTTCCACCAAATCATATCTACATATTCCTCTGTTGGAGTCTGGAAATAAATTCCAATCTGATTTCTGGATGTCAGTCATGGGTTGCACTATGGCAGTATTTAATCTGCTGCTCTCTTCAGAATGATTTGCCTCAGAGAGAAAGTTGGAAAAATTTTGTTTTCACCTTGGCTTTGTTTTGTTTTCTTCTTCAAGATACTTTTTACTCTTGCCTGTATTACAGCTTGAATAGGGAGTAAGCACATGAGTCAGCTCATTTTGAAGCACCAGGTTGATATTTTTTCTTTGTTGTTTTGCATTTGCTTATACCATTTGTAAGACTGATAGCTCTGATCACTGAGGTGCTCTGAACTCTGAGCAATCAAATCTGCAACTTTCATTTTACAATCTCAATTAGAACTCAGTATTACCAATCAATTAAAGAATAAATAGAGATGTACTGACTCATTTGGAAAATTAATGGTGTTGGCAGTGAAGGAGAGTGGACAGAGCAGAACTGCTAAAGCTAGGATTGGATTCAAAACCAGGCATAATGTCTGAAACAAAATTATTTTCTGCTACACTGGCTCACATCAGTTATATTCCACCACTCGGTTGCAAGCCACAGTGCCATAACAATATTTTTCCAGGTGGGGAATTCCTGAGCTGATTATTTCATTTTGAAAACAACCTGCCTAAGGATATTTTCTCATTGCTTGCATACAAGGAGGAATATTACATATGATTTATGTCATTGAAAAAAAAGATATTTGCCCAAGCATAAATGGGTATGAAAAAGGAGAATAGTTCTCTGCAGCAATGTTTTTCTCTTTTGAAAAGATCAAAATAGTGATATGTTTCTGACAGAAGGCCAGATTCTCAGGCCATGGTTTGATTAGTCCTACTGGAGATTAGCTCAGTAAGATTTGACAAGACCTAGGCAGGACATGACTGTTTGTCCCATGAAACTTAAGAAGCCAAAAAAAATCCAACAATAAAACCCAGCAAAACAAACAAACAAACAAACCCCCAAATGGGTCTGAATTGGTATAAGAGAGTATTTTCCATATATTTATCCAAAAGAGGAAGGAACCAGAAACATTTAACTGTGCTCCCAAACAGTCTGATGGTGAAGACAGTTCTCAAATTACAGGAGACCTGAAATAAGGTTTCAGATCCAGCTGTGATTTTGGTTACTTATACAAAGTGAAATACTTCTAGCATTATAGAATCTTTGCGACTCAGGGAGAAGGATGGTTGCCTGTCACGTCTTAGTGTCCACAGATACTCACTCGCTCTGGCCCAGCAGCTGAAAACCCTCAGATTTGGAGGATTTGGAAAGATCCCCTCCATGCAGCAAAGCCATGGCTGGGTTCTAACTCACTTGGGCTGTAAGAGAGTGAGGCTCAAGGACGGTCACTAATTCAGGCAAAGCAGACAGTGACCCTGTACTCCCCACATTTAGAGGTATCTTTAGGTATTTTTAGATGTCCCCCCATCAGTTCATTCTGGAGAAGAGGAAGATATCCTAATGGACAGAGTCCTAAAAACTGGTGCTATGAAAAGATAGGGGTTTAAGAGACCACACTCCCTGATGAAATGCCATGCTGTCAGAAATTCCCAAATGGACTAAGTTGCCCTCCTTAGAGTACAGGACCAAAACAGAGTATAATTCACAACATTTAAATGCCTTTGTAACTTAAGTCCATTCCAAGCCAAATTCAAAGTTTAGAAATAGAAATGTTTATCAAGGTTTCTCGTGGGTATATTTGCTGAAACACATCTGCAGGTACCTTCCGTATTGGTACAGTGGAGGACTGATGTAGATATATTAGGGAGCATCTAACCTATAGATACATTGAGTAGCTGATATTCTTCCTCCAAAAAACATCAGTGCTTCTGGGCAGTGACGCTAAATTACTGCAAACTGCATGATGCATTGAGTCACCAGCACTGCTCTAAAGGGAGCAAGGACAAAGAAATCCTCACATATCCCTTGTGGAAGCACTGCTATGCTGGTCTGCTATATTTAGAATCCTTCACACAAGCTGAAGTGAGAACAAGACTTCCCTTTTAGCACTTCCTAGTGGCTTGCACACAGGGAAATGAAAGAAGTAGAAACAGGAGCAGATAAGGGTCATAGATGAATTTTAAAGAGCTTAGAGTTTGTTCACCACAGATGCACAGAAGGAAACAATGGACTTTTATAACCCTATATAATAATGATTTTTAAGAAAAAGATCATTGTGTCTCCCAGTAGCTAATACTAGTGATTTTGAGAAACATCATTAACTTTATTTTATTTTATTTTTTTAACTTTTCTGAAGTGAACAACACTAGCACCTATTAGCAAACCTTCCCAGAGGGATCACATACTTAAACTTATGCATCCTAACTAAAGAATACAGTTTTTAATAGCCACTAGACTGGATGTTTGTGGTACAGGCATCTAGATATGTAGGATACCATCCCCAAAGGAAATAGACATTTTTTTTCTAATTCCAGAACTATCTGTTAAGAAATGGTGCTGCATTGCCTTTTCATACTTCTTTCCATAGGTTATACAGCAGGTTTCATCCTTGGCGGGCCATCAAACTACATCATCAGTGCTCCAGTTATGATGTCTCATGAGAAATACAGTCTGATTGAGAGGTCTGATCACAGAATCACAGAATCTTAGGAGTTGGAAGGGACCTCAAAAGTTCATCTAGTCCAACGCCCCAATCAATACAAGGAAAGAGGAAATGTGAGCATCTAAACATTATCTGTGATGAAATACTACAGCAACATTTTCCACTACAGATCTTGGTGGTATGGATTACTTTTTTATCCACTGAAAAATGTATTTTCCTTAGTAAAAATGTATTTTCCTGTCAAATTCTTGTTTCAAACAAATAAATTTCATCAAGTGTAGCTGCAAGTCATCATGGTTTGGCAGAACTCCTTGCTGGTTGCCTGATAGTCTGCATAGCTGTATTACTCTCATTCCAAAGAAGAACTAAATGTTTCGCTTGGGCAGAGACTTCCAAAAAGCTTTAATATAGAGGAACAGATTGCTGGAAAACAGAGTGGATGCATCAGCTACACATGACTAAATTCTGCTTTAGAGATGGCTGAGACTTCTGACAGCAGTGTCCCCATCCTTATTCAGCTGTAACTTGGCAGACACTAGCAGTTAGTACTTCATTGCCACAGACACTTGTATAAAAACCTCATTAAATGTGGAGTGTTTAAAGTAAGCTTTTGGTGTATGGAAGGGCCTTCTCGTGAGTTTCAAAGGGATGCCACATTTATTGTATTTTGAAAAAAGACACCTCAGAAATGGAAGTAAGTTTTAAACATGTCATCTGAAAATTATGGGTCTTCTTGCTCATAAAATAAAGAAACCTTGTTTCCACATAGCAAGTTTAAAACAAGACATCAGTCTACACTGCCTACAGTCTAGTCTGCAAATAAAAGAAAATAATTTCCCTCAGTGCACATATTTAATAACCAAAACTCTAAAAACAGGATTGCTAATTTAGATCCACAAGTCTGAAGAAATCACAAGCAGTGAGATGAACACAGAATACTGTTTGAAAGTGACTGTTTTTCCTTGAAAAATGTGAGATGAAGAACACCAACATCATTTACCATTAGACAGCAGTTCTAAACACCATAGGGGTAAGGACAGTTCCCTTCCAAGCTCCTGTCAGCCACACAACTTTGCTTAGCTCACACAACTTCAGTGTTTTATTCTTGGTTATCAAATTAAGTTTTCCCCCCACTGTTTGCATTGTAGAAATAAACAAGGCGTTCCCTCAGAGTACTGTCCATGCTGGGTTACTAAAAATCCATAATATATTTACGTAGACAGACCTCAAAGTATGTTTTGTTTTGTTTATTTTATTTTATTTATTATTTTAAGTGCATTTTCACTGTGTAATCCAGTTTGTGGGCTCCTGGGGTAGGACTGCATGTTTTAGCTCTCTCACATCTCTTTAATTCCTGGCAAAGAGAACCTTTCTCAGGTAAGTTTATTTACTTTTTAGCCAAATGCAAACATCATCTAACTTTTCAGGCAAAAACTACTGCAATTCAGGACTGCAAAAGGTCATTAAAGTAGACCTAGTCCACAATGAACACAGATGCCAACTGATAGGGAAACATGCCATGGAGCATCTGACACCCTCTCCTTCACATAGGAGCCTGTTTACTCTTCTTCTGTTGAGATCACAAACCGTTGCTTTTCAGCTCCACTAAGAAGGGAGACACATGCTGCTGTGCTGAGCTGCTCTTCCCCTCTTCCCCCTGCCTGCAGCCCAGAGGAGGGAGACTAGCAAGGGTGCCAACTGCAGCCCTGCTCACTCTATGGTTACATTTACCTGTCACATTATCCCAGAGGCACCAGGAAACACTATTTGTTTTTGTTTGTTTGTTTGTTTGGTTGGTATTTTGGTGAATTTTTCTTCAATTATTCATTACTATTGATGTTTTTATAATATATAAACCCATTTTAATTTAGCCCTTATATATGGATGTGAGAAGAAGGGAAAATACATGATTACCTGTCATACAGGTCCTGAAATTAAGAAATTGCTCTTTTTCCACAGGTCCATGGACATTTGTTAGGAGAAAAAGTCCTCTGCCTGCTTATGAAACTCTGTTGCCTGATCATAATAACAACACAGGGAGTGCTGATCCTCCCCTCCCTATCTGAAAGTCGCTACTGATGTGTTCCTGAGCCCTGTACCAGCAGATGCTTAAATGCATACAGCTAGTGAGACAATTTTTGTAAAGCTGTATAAGGAACTGTACCAGGCTCTAAGGAAGAGCAGGCAGTCATTACTAGCTCCACACCATGAGTCATATGCCAAAACTGAAGAATTGGATTTTTCACAGATGTCCAATCCTTGTTCTGTGAGAAAGAAGAGGTACCATGATTATGATACAAGGACAATATGCAAGGTTAAAACGCAATTACAATCATAAAGGGTTTTGGAAAAAAAAAGAATCTCAAAAATTAGATACACAATTATGATTACTTCTGTTTTTGCTTATGTTGTAAAATATTTTAAAGAGGGTCTAAGACAATCTGTTTTAATATGTGTCTGACAGCCATGACCCACTCTTTGCCCTTTTTCTTTCATCTTAGCTAAATTTCTTAGAAGGAAGTGGTGAAGATATTGCATGTGTTAACTTAAACTAAAGCAAGGATTTAAAATCTGAAAGCCTATAATGTCTTTGGAAAGGTTTTTGTCAGCATCTTCTGTCTTAGTTTGAAGGCAGTTGAGGGTGCTGCTTAGAAAGGTAGACAAACTTAGGATGCACAGATTCTTAATACTCTTACATGGGGTCTCTGCAATTTTTGTATGATTGTATCATATCTTTGTCTTGCAATATCAAATTCACCCAGAACTAGATGGTGCACAGCAATAAATGGAATAAAATCCAGGACTTTTTAAAGCAGCTACAGTAGTTAAGGGATTCCTGAGTATTTTTAAGCAGATTCCTCACTGTCATTTTGCATTTTATGGGGTTTTAAATACTACGAATAAGTCATTTTCTTATATTTTTGCAGGTAACAGTCTTTCACTTTGTACAGCATTCAAAAGTAAAAGGTATGTCATTGGTCCTGATGCAAGTATATGTTTTTATTTATAGAGAAGTTTATTTAAATCCCAATGTTTTCATCATATCTTTGTCACTATTCTTAAATTGATCATAAGCCTAAGCCCTGGACTTAAGCAATGAAATAAGAAGAGGAAGCAATCCATTATAAACATCTTAGAACTAAGAAATTGTAAAGTTGTAGACAAATTAGAAAAATGAAAATATTATAGAAAGGAAAGGAGTTTCGCTTTAAGTTTTGACTAACAAGCCCTTGGACAGCCCTCTCCCCTATGCCAACTTTACAACCATTCCCTGCAAGGCCTAACCTTGTCCCTCTTCCCAGCTCTGCGCCCTCCACTTAGCTTTGGTACAGCTGGGATCTTGAATCCGTCTTCAACAACAACCAAAATGAACCAGCTGGGACCTTCCTGCAGTCACCAGGTTCCTTGTCATCATCTGTGGAAGAAAAATAAAACCAAAACACCTACTATGAATGTCAAAACACCCCTGCCCAAATAGTTGAGCCAGCTCAAAGCTGCCTTCAACTGAAGAAACAGCAAAGTACTGACACCACAGCAGTCCAGGAGCAGAATGAGCTCCCTGAACAGAGTCTGTAGCCCAAGAGCATCTGCTTTTGCTTCCAGATCTTCTTAACAGACAATACATACAGCAAATTATGTCAATAAATTTTGGCACAGAGAGAAAAAACAACAGGGAAAAGAACACACGAGTAAAAAGTGAAGGACTCACCATGGAGTTCAAGCAGGACCAGGATCCTCATCAGCTGGCCTAGCTCCACCTGCAGCCTTCTAACTCATCAGCTCCTGTCCTCACTCACAGCTCCCACCTGGGCTGCCCCAGCCCCACAGCTGGTGACTGTGGGGAGCGGTCCCAACCCCACAGCTCCTCACCACAGCAAACAGAGACACCCAACTAGAGACGTAGAAGGAAACTTTCTGAAAGGGCAGCGCTAAGGAAGGACAAAAAAATAATACAAAAATAAAGAGACTGAACTGGATAAAAGTAGACATAGAACATTTAAAATCAACAAGAACTAGGAGAAATCAAGAAAAAATAGAGACACAAAAACATGCAAATTTAATTTTGTAATCAATGCGGTTCAAGACAGGCAGAAAAGAATTAAAAGCCAGGTATAGAGGACTAAAAAAAGCTAAAAGAGATGTAGAAAGTAAATCTAAAAATTGAGGACACCAAGAACAGACAAGACATAATTAAAAAATAATGACAGCAAACAGGGAAAAGGTACACAGAAAGATTTAAAAAGTGTCAGCACTAATGAAAGAAGAAAGAACTGATAAACACTGCAAATGAGAGAATAGTAGGCAAAAAGAACATTTTAAAAGCAACAGCAATTAGAGAAAAGAATTAAGAACAGGGACAGCAGAAGCTGACTGGCATGCACAGAAGAGAATGTAGGATTCACCACATCTCTTGGCACCAACAGGGACCTTCATCACACCAAAGCTTTTTTCTCTGCCTCAGCAGCAGCTGCCTTGATGATCCTCCACTGTGAGGATTCCCAGAGACTCATCTACATGACTGACAGAGGAACTGAGCTCCTGGCACCGTGTGCTGGTGTCTACTGATGGGGATGGCTCAGAGGGATCCTTCCTTGCTCCAGGCACCGGCCATTTCTTGATTTCTGTTGGTACTCCTTTGATGTGAGAGCAGAGAAAGACTTTTGCCTTTTCAGTGCTTGTCTCTAACCACAGGCATAGAAAAGTTCGGTGCTTAGATAAGAGCAGATTTTGAAAGCCCCATGGTTAGAGAGGCTATGGAAGTGCTTCCCAGTGATGGTGGAGCCATGCAACTGTTTTCAATTGTAACTCCTTATGTCTGTGTGGGAGCAGAAGCCAAATATTTGCATTTTCAGTGACGGTCTCTGGGCAGAGGCCGACAAACTTCACGCTTAGAGAACAGCAGATTCTTAAAGCCACATGGTGGGTAGGGCTTGGAAGTGCTTCACTTCACAAAATTAATTTGCTCAAAGCACCAGAGTCTGTGTGGCTATGCAAGCTCTTTCCAGGAAAGGTGAAACTCAGCAATACCTTTCAGTCATAATTGCATTGGTGTGTGAGCAGGAGCTAAGATTTTGCATCTTCAGTGCTGGTCTCTGGCAAGATCAATAAAAATCTGGGCAAACATTTGCTGCCTAGGAAAACGCAGAGGCAGAGAGCCCCAGTCTTGTGAGGCTATGGAGGCGCATCCCAGGGAAAGTGAAGCCATGTGTCTGTTTTCAGTTGAGACTCCTTTGCTGTGTGAGCAGGAGCCTTTTCAGCCATTTGCCTTTTCATTGCTTGTCGCTGACCATATGCCTAGAAAGTTAGCTGCTTAGAGACCAGCAGATTCTGAAAATCCCATGATTTTTGGAGCTATGGAAGCACTTTGCAGGAAAAGTGGAGCCATGCAACTGTTTTCAGTGGACATTTGTGAGGGAACAGCAATCGGACATTTGCATTTTCAAGTGCTAGTCCCTGGTCAGAGTACAGAAAAATCTGAACTAACGTGCCCTGCCTAGAAAAAACGCAGAGAAAACCTGTTGCTATAGAAACCGTTACCATGGAAACCAGTTGCCATAGAAACTGTTACCATGACAACAGTTACAATGGTAAATGTCATGGAAACCATTGCCATAGTAAGCATTGCCATGGAAACTGTTGCCATGATAACCGTTGCCATAGTAACCAGTTGCCATGGCAATGGGTTACCACGGCAAACAGTTACCATGGCAAATGGATACCATGGAAATAGTTACTATACAAGCGAGTTACCATGGCAAACGCTTACCAGGGCAACTGTTTACCATAGCAATGGTTGCCATGGCAAAGGTTACCATTGTGACAGTTACCACAGTGAAGGTTACCATGACGATGGTTACCATGGCAATGGTTACTATAGCAATGGGTAAACAGTGGCAACTGGTTGCCGCGGCAATAGTTAGCATGGCGACGGGTAACAGTCACAATCTGTTACCATGGCAACCGTTTGCAATGGTAAACTAGTTGCCATGGTAACTGGTTGTCAGGGTTACCTGTCGCCATGCTAACTGTTGCCATGACAAGCCGGTTACCGTGGCAACTGGTTACCGTGACAACTGGGCAACCATGGCGACGGGCAGCAGTGGCAACTGTTATCATGGCAATGATTACCATGGCAACTGATTACTATGACAAAGGTTACCACAGCGACCATTACTGTGACAATGGGTAACCATGACAGCCGGTCACCCTGGTAACAGCTACGATGACAACGGTTACCACGGCAACTGTTTCCATGGCAACATCTATTATAGCATCTGGTTACCATGGCAACTGGTTACCTTGGCAATAGGGTAAACCATTTCCATTGTAACTTGTTGGCATGGTAACCAGTTGCCATGGAAACGGTTGCCATGGTAACCAATTGCCATGGTAAAACAGTTTCCACAGTAACCATTGTCATCGTGGCCATTGCCATGGTAACCGGTTGTCATGGTTACCCATCATCGCAGTAACCATCACCATGGTAACCTTTGTAATCGTAACTGGTTGCCACAGGAACCAGTTGCCATGGGAACTGGTTGTTCTCACTTCTTGTATCTTTCATTTGGTGAGCTTGATGTTTTCATTTTATTGAACTGCTATGTTACCTTTTTCTGATTACAAAGAAGACATCTTTTACAAAATAAACATTTTTTCTGCTCTACCACAGACAATATTTAAAAACATATTTTTCTTCTCAATTTGAACTCTTGTTAAAGAGGTCAATCAACAAAGCAGTTTCCCAGTGATTCCTAATGGCTTATTGTTGCAAACGACCTGTGCTCTGGTAGTATTTTCAATCTGGTTTCATCTATTGGAACTATGCTAAATGCCAAAATGAAACTGTTATAGTCCAGCTTTTCTACTCTTAAAACTTGAACATACTCTTGATTATTTTACTGTTAGGTGTCTATTACAATTATCCAAATGATGTAATATACACAAAGAAATGACCAGTCAATCAGTTTTTAATCAGTCATCTCTACTTACCCAGATTCTCAGGAACTAGAGAGAAACAGAAGAAACAGAAGAAGATTGGCTCACCCAACATTTCTGTAAAGGCAAGGAGGAAAAAATAACAACCTGCAAACCAATATTCCACACCATCTGATGAAAGCAGTACTTTCTACTAAACTTAACTTGGGTGTTAAGAAGACCCATTTTTCTGAATCATTCAGAATATGTTCTGTCAGATGTGGAAGCCACTGAATCCTGAATACATCATTATCCTATTAGAGGTAATGGTGGATATGGAAGTGAGAGAGAAGGTGTCTCAGTGTTGTCATCTGTCTGTAATGTATAAATCTATGGTTATCCACACAAGGCTTTCCAAATTTCTGCTGCCTTGTATGCAGGTTTTACACAGCCTCTCTGGGAATCCATACTGAACACAGCAGGAAAGGTCTTGGTATCTTTTCTGAGAGGATGAAGTTTGACTTCCTTGGGCTGGAGGTTTTGACCACTTGGGTGGCCACTTGGACAGAGCTGACACTTCTAACCCTACCACAAATAAAGTTAAGTTTCCAAATGCCCAAGGCAGGAGGTCCTTCAGGGTCTACAGGCAGAAGGTCCTACTTCTCCATCTTTCATTTTCTATTTCAAACTCTGTTTTTCCTGTAATTTCACTTGCTCACAGGAAAAGCTGCACTCATTTCTTCCAGCTTTTTGTAGATTCCATTTGAAATGGACAGACTTCAGGAACTACAGTTCCAGCCTGAGAAAGGTGTAGTTTGATATTGACACCATAAAGGTATGAAACAAAAGAATGCTAGTTAGAATTCAGTTAACCAGGAGAGATGAACCTTACATGGTGCCGTTTATCATTACTTGTAAAACCAGTGTCCTATGGCTCCACTCCATGCAGCTGAAGGTAGCTTCACTTGCACCCTATCTGCTTATTATTCTGGACTTCCAAAGAAGATATTTTGACATGATTTGAAACACTGTTGAGAGAAAGTTAATATTGCTCAGCTGTTTGGTTTTTTTTCCCCTGCCTTTCAAAAGGACATAGGAATCATTTACCATACCTGCAATAACTTCTAGCAAAGTACTAAGATCCAGAAATAATTGTCAGAGAAAAATTACTTTAAAAAAACCTGAGGTATATGGTTTGAAACTCTGCATCCCATAGTGTTTCCTTTAATGTTCATATTTCCATAGAAATTGTCTTAATAAAATTTTCTTCAGTCTCTAGCTACACATACCTGTCATAAAATCCTAGGACTGCTACAGTGCTCTACTTAGGCTAATTTTCAGCATTTTAGTGATCTCTGGAGAAAAAGGATCCACATGTGCTAACTGATCAGATGATGGTTATGAGCCCTCAGTGCAGTACAGCTGTGAGAATGGCAAATGTTAGCCTAGAATGTATTGGCTGAGATACTTCATCAGAAATAAGGAAGATATTAAAGTACCCTCCACTGGTGCAAACCTCATTTACTGCAACAGATTTTGATTGTCTACAGTCAATAAATGACAGAGTGAACTTTAATCAGCCACAGAAAATTATGACAACATCCTGAAAATAAACAGAGGGATCCCATAGTCCATCAAAAACAAAGCCAGAAGGAGATGACTCCCTTTAAATAAGCGGGAGAAATAAACACTGGAGAGGGAGCAAGAACTATGTGATTTATCAGACTTTTTGCCTTAGACCAAATGTTTTAAACTGATGTAAAACAGACTAGAAATTCAAAGATAGATGTAAGTGAGCTTTTGGAAGAGCACTTCTGCAGGAGCAGAGACTGGGGTCCAGTCCCTCAAAATCAACTGTTGGATATGTGAGAAACTGTTCCAGTTCTAAGATGCCTTTTTGCTTTTCTGTCTCCACTGTTCTTATCAGCTGTCAATGGCTTCCAACTTTTTCTAAGTGAAGTAATATTTATTGACAGAACCTAAACATGCTTATCTTTTATTTTTTGTGAAGAAGCTTATACCATTCTGCATGGCATTAGGCAGATTGGTCCCAAACCAATTACTGAAGTGCTCCACTAATAACCTTTTCCTGCCTGACCCTGACAGCACCGACCTTGATGACTTCTCTTTTGCTTAACTACCTTATAGCTCTCCTCTCAAACCTCAGCTTAACCAGTGTTTTCCAATACAGGTTTAGATCAGATCAGGTATACCCAAATTCCCTATCCAGTTAATGTAATGGGACTATAATCAAACCCAGACAAGAGACACTTACTGTTTTACCTGTTGTCCCTAGAAAATTCATTAGGGTATGAAAGAAATATGTTAGGTCAGTGCTGCAAGGGTAAACAGGGCAAGGAAATAGCTCTAAGGTGGAAAATGATGGTTTAACACTTGTTCAGACTTGATTGAATCTGATAAATCAGGATAGACTTTGTAGTCTACCTCACATCAAAAAGATAAATACAAGCTATAAAAACCTTTTGTCAGCACATGAAATAATCTTGAGGTTCAAGTAGCTGTCAAGATTGTTGCTATACTTAAATGATAACAAAGGGCTGGAATTGTTCAGATTTTTTTTTCCTGTGATATTTGTAGTCTAGCTGAGAGAACCATCATAAGAACTTAAGAAAATGTTGTTGTCATTTCAGGGGCATGAGAAGAACTCATAGAATGAGTGAATAGAATGATTGAATAGAATCAAAAATGGTTGTGAAAAAAGCTCTCATTTTAGAACAGACTCTGAGTACAGCATGTTAAATTACATCCATTCTTTTCAAGGGACCATAGTTTAACATTTGACAATGAGGCTCAGGTCTATATCCCTGCTCTAATACAACCCTGACCAACATGCTTCCAAGAAGAATACCTTTGCCTAAAGGAAAAAAGTAAGAACAGACCAAGGACCAGAAGAAGAAAAAAAAAACGAAGAAAAAGCAAAAGCAGAAACCAAGAACATACAAGGAAAGGAGTAATAAATAATTTCTGTGGATATCAAGATTAAGATATCAAATTAGTATAAATAATCCACTATTGTAATTTGCTTTCTGTGCATTCAAGAAAACAATAAGTATATCTCTTCACTTTGAAATACAAGATTAACAGTCATTGTCTGTTTTTTTAATAATTGCAGTTCTTCTTTCCTAGTCTTCCAGGTATAGTATTGAAATAAGACTATTGTTTCTAAGGTGAGAAAACATGCCAATTGTAAACCATCAACTTAACAGTCATAATTTTGTCTGAAATATTTTTTTTTCCTCTTCCACACCATATCACTCAGTACATTACCAGTCTATTATTTCACTTTGTTCACTGGATAATGTGACTGGATAATCTAATGCCATCAGTTTATTTCCTACCTGTGTGGTCTATCAGTCAATAATCTGTCTTGTTTGCTAGGGTCTTTCAAAGCTGCAGGAGCAAGAAGAATGTTTAAAAGCAAGAAGATGCCACAAAAAGCACAATATTAATACAGTAATACTAGAAAAATTGACAGTAGCATTCAAAAATACAACCCCACAAAATACTTCAGGCTCATTTTCTTAAACTCACTACATTTTAGTTTGGTATCATCCATTTTAGTATGTAACATATCTGTGTGCATTTTCTCTATTGAGTGTTAAATTCTGCGTATAACATCCATCAGCATAAATAAGTGGCTAGAGACTAATTTTTTTTAAAGGTTATTCATATAAGAATATGAATAGAGAAATGAGGCCTGTAAACATCTTGTACTTTATTCTTACAAACCTGAGCTATTATTCTTAAGTCAGATAAAGAGAAGCCGTAACTTGCAGTGATTTTACATGGCCTGGAGAAATACAGAGTAGTGTTGTGCTTGGTGAGGTTGCACTGAATGCTAATGCTGTGCAACAGAAAAAGGTAAGACGCCTAGACACATTATCCCTGTCTAAATTATGTATTAGTACATAAACTGTGTAAATATGGTAGTTAACAGTCCCTGGTTAGCACCATTTATGTAGCAGTTATCCCATCTTGCAACCAAAACAAATTAATCCATTGATTTGCTCAGTGCAACATATAACCACCTCCTTTCAGACATTTTACAAATGAACTGAAAGAAGAATCATCCTACATTCACAGAGTTGGTCATTAGGCCTGACTTGTTAGAGGTTTTGATTTGGAATCCTCCTTCTTGTGGTTTAGTTTGGCAAGTAGCTAAACACCATGCAGACACTCACTCACTCTACCCCTAACTGTTTCATTTTTTCTACTGACACGTGTAGTAATCTTAGCTTTATCCAGGCATGTAGCTATGATCTAGGTGTAGGGCATAAAGGTATTAAATAAATAAGGTATTAAATTTTTCAAGGAAACACATTACCAGGAGTGAAACTGTTTTGGGCAATATGTTATGTTATCTGCTGAGTCTTGAAGTGATCCATGCCTATAGCATTTCCTGTGAAATATTTGTGATAATATAAAAATCAGCTCAAAGCAAATGATT
The DNA here is from genome assembly GCF_000695765.1 of Mesitornis unicolor. Lineage (NCBI taxonomy): Eukaryota > Metazoa > Chordata > Aves > Mesitornithiformes > Mesitornithidae > Mesitornis > Mesitornis unicolor. The sequence goes on from NW_010162980.1 coordinate 24,696, forward strand.
GTGAGAAAATTAATTAGATTCTTCTTCTAACAACTCCCCCCATTACTTTCTTACTTCAGCAGCCTTTTGCATTGTTTTTCGTGCAAAAATCATTGTACACAGACCCCTATTGAGTCCTTGGCATGAAAGGTACAGATTCTTGATACTACTCTCTGCTTATTGTCAAGGCCGCAGGTGACTGCAGTGACACCGAATGAGTCTTTGGCTCATCATCCAGCATGAGGTACATCATCCATCAACTTCCAAACCCCTTTGGTATTTTAAGAAAACAGGTATATGAGCCATCCAGCTCCTTCTCTTCACTGGTGAACCTGAAAGAGTGCTCCTTCCCCAGGGAGCTCATGAGCAGCTGAGGTGTGAGCACTGAGCTTCTGCTCCTAAGCTAGCAAACCACAGGAACACTGCACCTAACAAGTATCAGCAATAGCTACTGATAATCTGTTGCATGTATAGCTTTTTGGAGCAGAATTTCACACACTCTTTTGTAAGTATAATTATCTTTGCTGCATCAGACATTCAGAAAACCTATGAAAAAAAATACACAGGAAAAATACTACCATACTATTTTATACTAAATATTTTCTGGAAACTTCAAAATGAAAAGCAATTATTTTGTGCCAGCAAAGCAATTATAATGAGAAATCAATGTGAATGCTTTGCAACAGTACATCCTGTACCACTGATAAAGTGTTTTGTTTTTCTTTTCCATCTGTGTGCAAAACACCCCCCTCTGCACATAGAATGTATAATTTCATCCCAGATTGACACATGCAGTTTCCATGATTGTATATGTCTAATGCTCACATTTCTATTTTGCATAAACTCATGGAGTTCTTAGGTTAACATCTATGCTTGCATTCTTCATGCAGAGCTTTCAACACTTCTATTTTGAAAAAGAAGTATTTCCTCTAGAATAAGCTTTATTTGTTCATAAACACCATTAAATAGCTCTCTGAAATAGTGTCTTTAGATGCTTTATTTTGATGAGCAAATTAAAATCCCATGACACTTGAACTCTTCTGCTGTCATTGCTGCTGAGAGTACAATCCATGCATGTTTTATTGACCTTTCTTTTCTCACTCAAGATAGTCTATTTTTTATGCTAGTCTGTAAAAATGAAAAACAAGCAAGTAGCAAGTAGACAGCAAGAAAACACAAACCACAACTAAACAAAAGTGAAGTTTTTTCTCCCCAAACTCACAAAACATAAAAAAAATTTTAAAAAATCATTTGGTAGCATTGTCAGCCTATGCAGTGTTCACAGCTCTGCTCTTTTGTATCTTATTGTTTATCAGGGTTATTATTTTACCTATGCAGAAGGAGGTAGGAGGTGCAAATGTATCCAAAGGTTTTTAAAACGGCACTATGTTGTTTTGTATTTAGGCACACAAGTGTTCATTAAAAAAATATTAACTCTGAAGTATCAAAGTGTATGTTGAAGAAAAGAAATCTGTCAAAGAACATAATATGAAATATATCTCCAGATACCCTGAACTGAGAATTAAGACTTTGTGCCAAAACGGTTTGTTTTGAGATTCAAAGCTGCCAGTGTACTTTCATTCCACACTTAACGTGAGGCATGACATTAAATAGTTCCTTGGAGAAACTCCTGCCTAACCTCCAGGAAACCTGTAATCATACATTGGAATCTGTCTGATATTCCTCTGCAAAATCAACAAGTTGGCTAATTGCTGGAAACAAATGCATCATCACTATATAGTGAAAAGACTTTTTGGAACGGAAAGAAAATGTTATCTACTATAATGTTATAGGTTTCTAATTCCTTTCTCTTTTTGTATTCTAGTAAGCTCTTGACCAGAATATCTGAATAAGCGTTATTGGAGGGGTTTTACAACATGCATTTACACATGACTTGTAATTTATGTTGGTACTTTCTTAATTCTTTTTTTCTGCAAACTTGCATAACTTTTTTTTTCTTAACAGAAATTATGTACAGAGAACATCATACATCCCTATGCATCCTACAAGTTGTCACACATTAAACAAATATACAGCTAATGTTTTTCTAATTTAGCTGTAAAGTTGTACCTTTTTAGCATGCATTGCATTATTCTGAAAGAGGCCAATCCACTCCATTGTCATCAGGAAGCAGGTGATGTTATTACACTGTCAGCATCCATAAGCACTTCAGAGAATCATTTGTGACAGCTTTAAACTGCATTTACTTTGTTCCTAGTTACAGTGCTCTTTCAGACTTTACTGGTAACTGCCTCTTGCAGTCTGGGAAGTTTGAGGGCAGCAAGCCACCTTTTTCTCTGATAGTTCTGAGCAAATAAATTGTTGAGGGCCATCAGAGATATCAGAGATTTCCGTTTACTCAGAACATGTTTGGAGGCAGATGGTTCTACTTTAAATAGATTAACATGGTAAAAATGGTATTTGATAATAGAATTAACCAGACTGAAAAAAATGAACACAACTTCAGAAAGAAACCTGGAATTTTTAGTTATATCTAACATGTACTTTGGGTGCATGAGGGTTTGATCCAATGATCTGTTCACATACAGGGGGAATTGACTCTTTTTATAAATACTTTGTGATCAGATATCCTTACATGACAGTAAGTCTTAAATGTTTTTGAATGCTCTCATAGCAGTGGTGAAAGCCAAGACTGTAAAATTCAGACTTGATCCTGTAATTCTCCTAGAATACAACTTATTATGTAACCTCTGCCCAGATTATAGAAATCAGCTGAAAGCTTCACTTGAAAGCAAGGAACTGGCTAAATTTGTTCATAAAACAGAGCATTGCTTTATAACTGAAGTTTTCATTTTAGCATTGCAAAAATGCATTTATTGTTAAGTGTTGTAAATAGAATCCATGAATCATATATGCAGATTCTTGATCAACCTGCACCAATGCTAATGCTGCCATAAAAAATCACAGGCAGATAAAAATGCCATAATTTACAGTCACTTTATCTTATATCACTCTAGTTCCTGATCTGCCTGTAGATTTAGCTAATCTGTCACAATCAGCAAGATTCTAGTTTTGTTTCAGCCAAACTATTAAAAAGATACTGCTGTATTGCATAAAACATACTTTGCATCACAGAAACACTGTTGAATCATCTTGGTCTCGGCTAATACAAATCAGAAACAAAACTTAGTAACAGCTCATAGAGGTAGACAGCAACATAGCTGAGCATAACTCTGAAATAACTTTTCAGCATGTGTCTCCTCATGGCATTCAGTTAATCAGTAGCAATTTCACCCCAGTCAAGCAAAGAAAAGCCCCTGAATCAACTCAACTACACTGGCTAATTTCTGAGAAACCAGCTGGCTACCTCTGTTGGGCAATTTATTGTCTACAGCACTGTGTGTGGTTCAGTGGGATTTCTTAGGAGCAGAAGCAATGAAGTATTTGCCAAAGGCATGGGATGACACAGGTGTACAAGTCCTTCCACCTGGAGTAATGGCAAAAGACTGCCATATGGGAACACTTCATCCCAAAGGAAAAAATCTTAATATCCTTAATAATTTCAAATAGTAAGGTATCATTACTACTGTGTCCTGCCTCTACAGCTATGGCAGAGACAGCTGCTTGAAGAGAAAGTTCCTTCAATGTAAGCTTTGGTTTTCAGATTTAAAAGAGATTGCATAACCTGTGCATGTGTTCAGGAACTCCTTTGGGTACTGGCATCCTGAGGTTTCTCTTGTCTTGTTTCATTGCTGAAACATATTTTTAGTTGACAAAACTAGAAAAAGTTAATGCTTGTTTTGGTGGTATAAAAAGACGTTACTCCTTGAGTAATGTAAAAATGAAAGAAAACGTTTTCAAGGAAATACTTTAAGTGGAATTTGATGTGAATATTAAAATATTAGTTTAATTTCCTTTTATCTTGACAGGTATGAGAGATACCTTTCTTTCTTTACTGGGAGAATCCTTAAACAGAAACCAATATTTTGTAAACCAGATTTCCTTAAGTCTTCAGTCACGAAACCTCATTTCTTCCTATATGTCATAATTTATATTAATAAAACTAAAATAATAGAAGGAAATCCTACACACACACACACATAAATCCAAAAGCTTTTATTTGTTGCTTTTTTGGTCTATTTTAAAGTATTTTTTTTACCTATGTTGTTAACAGAGCTTTTCTGTAGTAAAATGCTGAAGTTTCCTAAGCCTATATGCATTTGAAACAAATTATATGTTTGTATTTTCCAAGTATTGTCAGTTATTAAAGGGCAAATAGCATAACTGTGGACACAGAAGCAGAAAATCCCTTCTTGATGGTTTTTTGAGACCATCTGAGAGTGTTCTGGTATGAAGCACAGAACTCCATTAGGATTTCAGTGTGGACTCCAGTCCTGTAATTGTCACAAGTATTTTATTATTGATTCAGAGGTCTGCGACCCTTGAGGGATTTTCTCCTTCTTCCATCCCATGAATACACATGACTTCCTTCAACTCTGAATTCTCTCAGTCAAAGGAGAACTTTAGATAGTTTGCAAAACTACTATTGCTCTTCCAGTGACTGTTTCTACTCGCTGTGCTGTATCTTTTTCTTACCTCTATAGTTACTGGTGCTGTGACAGCTGTTAAGTCTTCCTTCGTCTTAGGGTCAATGCCAGCATTATCAAGCGTCTTCATTGACTGAAGGCTGCTAAGCAATTGTGTGGACAGGAAAGTTAAATCTTTGAAGTAAAAGAGAGAAAATTTCTCATTTCTTATAAGTTATCCTGAGGAGAGGCAGAAAGGTTTTCAATTCCAACAAGACTTGGATTAGAAAATAATAAAATACATAACATATATTTGTTACTCATCTGGGGCTTTAGTCAAAGCTTGCTGAAGTCAAAGGAAAGATAATCTTTCTGCTGAGAACTTCTTAAAGAGAGAATGGAGGCCAGAATACTGTATTATTGCTTTTATAAACCTAGATGAATACGCCTTTCCTTCCTTTCCCCCTCTTCTGATGGATAAATCATTGTAAAAGAGAAAGCAGAGAAGATAAAACATTGTGGGAGTGAAATAACTGCAGCTACTTTAAAAGTGATTGCTTTTGATCCTTGCTCAGTTCAGTAACAGTATGAAGCATAGAAATAAGAATTTCTGGCACTAGCTATGATATAATAAAATGTTAAGATGGTGATCAGTTGGTTTTCTTGTTAAACAGAGATGAGCCCAAAGGCAAAGTACTGTTATACATCAGCTTTCCCAAGAGTACTGTATTAATTATTATTACCTGCTCTAGTAGGAATTAATTCCCCAAAATTCTTTGCCACTTTTAAAAGGCATCATTTCCAGACCACTCAAAATGGTCTGAGCATATTATGACAGAAAACATTCAGAATGTTGAAGAAAATGAATATATTGAAATATGTTCTCCCACCACCAGTCCAGCTCAGGAATTGTAGGGGAGAGTATACATATATACTATTTTTTTTGTAAATGGCCAAAGGTTTAAATGTTATATTTAAGAGCAGTCCAGCTCAGCTCAGAGTTCTATTGGTGAAAGTCAGTCTTGCCTCTCTCCATGTTGTCTCTACTGAGATCTTTCATTAGCGGTCGTCAGTTTCCTTTGTAAGGCAGTCTTCAGTTTCACTTTTATTCAAGCCATTAGTATGTCATAAAAATTTACATAAGCCTCCATTATATCCAGAGAACGTTAAATTAGAGAGACATATTATGGGTATACAGTTCCTAATGGAACAAGGAGAATACATAGCAGAGAAACTTCATGAAGTCACTCAGCTGCAGTCATTGAAAATGCCCCCATGGGTTTAGGGTAGAGGGACCCAACACATTTTTTATAGCCATGCTCAAGCTACTGACAGCATCTTGGGGAGATGGTTACTTTCACAAACTTAGGGAGTTGGGAAAGCCACGGGCTCACTGCTGAATGGAAGCCAGATGTCTCTCACAGTCCAAAAGGCAAAATTCTAATTTCCTGGTGCACAAGCTGCAACACGGCCACCCTGCTGTGGTCGGAAAGAATAACGGCTCTCCTATATACCTGTCAGGGCCAGACCTCAGAGCCCTCTGGGACACGTGGTTCAGGAGCACTGGTCTGTCCTACAAGAGAGATGCCACCAGTCAGGTTCATCAGTTGTATGGGGACAAACACTTTCGTAGTGCCTGTTGTGACACGACAAGGGGTAATGATTTTAAACTAAAAGAGGGTAGATTCAGACTAGATATAAGGAAGATGTTTTTTACAATGAGGGTAATGAAACACTGGAATAGGTTGCCCAGAGAGGTAGTAGATGCCACATCCCTGGAAGCATTCAAGGTCAGGTTGGATGAGACTCTGAGCAACCTGATCTAGTTACAGATGTCCCTGTTCATTGCAGGGGGGGCTGGACTAGATGACCTTTAAAGGTCCCTTCCAACCCAAACTGTTCTATGATGCTACAATCTTGCAGCTGTGAGAGACCACGGCTGCAGGCCAGTTTATTTCAGACTGCTTTGGGAATATAAAGGGAGCTGCTTGTCCTCATTCATTCTGGGGATAATTTGAATAGAGCCCTTTCCAACATTCCCCAGGTAGTGTAATTTGCTTTGGCATGAAACATGTAGCCCATCTTCCCAACATCAAACACAACTTGTGCTAACGCTTCACTGATTGTTTTGTTGACTTAGCAAAGAACAAATGCTGATTCCTCATTTACGCTGGGCAAATATATGACATCTTAATGAGAGACTTAAAAAAAAGTATTAAGATATTCTGATAAAGAAACATACATGACTTTTTGGAGAAATTTATGCCTTGCAAAATAGCCCATAACATACCCCTTCACAAAAAAGAAAAAAGTCTCTCTTTTCTTCTTGTCTTTATAGAAACATTTCACAGTCACACACATTTTAAAAGAAAATTATCCTTCGTAAAATATCGATAAACAGCTGCAAGCCAGGTTTCAAATGCTGATCTGTAACTTCCCTTGGCTATGAGTAACTCTGGCAATTTTGACAGATTTGTTACTCTGTGCTGTCCAAAATCATTAACAGTACACATGAAAATTTTCAGTTATTGTTGGGGATTGTAATGAAGGAGAATGTAGAAACACTGCGAGTGTCTGTAGGGTCAAAAACGCAAAGAAAGTTAAGCTTTTTTCTTAAACTACCTACAAGTGATGCCACACAGATCAACACTGGTTTGCCTTTCATATAGTGTTCCGTAGCAAATCATGGCAGATGACAATTATTTGTGAAAAAGTATTTATATTACTTCTCTTTCATTCTTAGGGCTTCCACAATGTCCCCCTCTTTCTCCTTTCTACCCACAATTCATACTTTGACTTTCCTCTGTCTTCCAAGGTTAGTTTCCTGTCCTCAGGTTACCAACAGAGGAGGATTCTTAAAAAGATATTTAACAGGATAGTCAAAACTACCACAGAGGTGAGAAGTCTCAGAAGGAGTAAGATTGGTTCTACTTTACATTGATAAATTAGCATACCCAGGACACTGTAAAGTGGGAAAGAATCTAGCTGTTTCCCACTTAATGTAAATGCAGTTATTTCTTGCACAAGGGATACTTTACCTACAGCAGGATGCAATTACCATGCAAACTCAGCTAAGTGGTTTTCGAGGCTTGTCAGCATTTTCCCAGTGTGTCATTTATTGATGTTTCCTATTAAAATGCACCCATACAACATTCACAGCATCCATCCTCCTCTTGCAAGACACATTGTTTTAGATTTTAAAGATTGGGGATTCACATATGAAAGTGTGTAATAACTGACTGCATTCACAGGCTTTTCAAAACCCTTGGATTTTCTTCACAAAATTCACCATGGTAACAGAGATAGAGAAAAAAAACAACAACCCTTCAGCCGAAAAGGAATAGTGTTAAAGTTCTGCTTCTTGAGCTTTCATTCTCCATCAGCTTCATACCAGTCTCTTTTTTTGATGAATTAAGTAAGCAAATATTAGTTAGCTGACGTACACAATTCATTGTGCTTTAGTTTGCTTAGAATTTTGTTTTTAAGTATGTTTATTCTTTTGTGGTTTTAAGCAAAAAAGCCTTACCTACAAATAGCTGTTATGTGCGCATGAGTATTTTGTATACTGATTGATGTAAACAGCAATGAAAAAGAAGAGTTTCTTGTTTCACGTGTGTTGCTGAGAAAGTGCTGAGACTTTGAAGTGGGTCAGTTCATCATTACAAGACTTGGTACACACTCATTTGGTTTGTTGTGTTGACTTCCAGGGGAACGATAACAGCAGCAGAGCTACTAAGGCATAGTGCTGTTTGTAGAAGCTCTTGAAAAGGAAATTGGAAAGTGACTTTTCCTGGCTAGTGAACAAAGTTCAATGCCCTGTCTCTTTTCACTTGTGAAACCCTTCAGCCTGTATCTGTTGCCTCATACCCAGGGGAACATAGATTTTCTGTTCAGACCAGTTCTCTTACACCTAGAGCCTTAATCCTCCTTTTCGTCAGCTTTTTTGTAACACAAAGCATATGCTTAGATGGCTTAATGGCAACTAATGGCCCTGGAGGCACCTGCTCTGAGTCTTCATATGAACAAAAGAAAGCCTCAACTTTTCATGAGTTTTGTCTCCTGTTGCTAATGGCACAATTTAAGGAAGAGTCTCTAAGTTTGATCGTGGTTGTGGAGAGTTTTCTGTCAATAACCCATAACATATGTTTCATTGCTACTATACTGCTATCGCTATTACCATTCATAACTTAGGCAGTGAAAGCAGACAGTGAAAAAGGCATATTTTACTGAGATGAAAAAGAGCCTTAAAGTTTTAAGCTGCTTTCTCTTAGTGCATAAAATAGCTATTTTGAAAGCCTTCATGCCAGGAGCACTTAGGTACCCTATCACTTTAAAACAATCTTTTATTTTCCTGCTTTGCATTGCCCTTCAAGAAAGGTCATGTTATTTGAAAAAAATGAATAAGAACTTCTTGAGGAAATACAAAGCATGCTTTTAGAATGTACTTATGCAGTGAAAATGACACTAATTGTAACCAATAACTTTGATCTACAAGAGTGAGTGATGAGAACAAAACAGTTACAGCTCTATAATAAAGTACTATTAATTTTGTCACTTGAACCCATTAAACAGATAGATAGAGGAAAAGCTGATGGAGAAGGACTAGAAGACAATCTCTCTTCTCAGTATAATGTGAAGTAAAAATACTATTCTCTGAATTACTACAATGATCTGAATTCACCTGGAAAACTGAGACCTGCATTACCTTTTCTAGGACAAGGCATTTCACATACATAAATTGACTGAGATAATTATCAGATATGGGAAATGTTATGGTTTAAGGGTTAACAGCCTGAAAGTGAAGGACAGATGGTGTCTGTAGGACCCTGTATGAGTCTGAGATCAGTACTTTTCCCTCCCCTTTCTGGCCACAGTCTATAAGAACTCAAGGAGGCCCGAGGTTTTCGTGGGCTTTTCCTGGTTTCCTGGGCTGCTTCCAGTTGCATATTGGGACGGCTGGGCCTAGCTCCATGTGCTCAGTGGCATCCACCACCATCTGCTCCCGGCACCACTGCGGTCCCTGGTGACGAGTCACAGCAGTCGCAGCCGCCACGAGGCACTCCTCGGACAATTTCACTCGGGACTACTGGGACCGGGTTATGTATATAGTTAAATATCCTTTATCCCTTATTAATTCCCTTTTCCTTTCCCCTGTTGTTTTTTCATTAAACTTGTTACAGTCTTAACTTCTAACCTTGTGTGAAGCATCTTTTTCTCTATTCCCTTTTTTGTAATCATTCCCCTGGGAGGGTAGGGGACAATAGAGAGAAAATCCTGCTCTCTGAGCCTTAAACGGAGACAGGAAATAAGACAATTTTTGAGCTGTTTACAGCAGAGCTGTTACACTCACTAACATACTGCAATATTAAGAAAAGTTTAAGTATTTTACCCACCAAAACATATTACTTTAACTCATGAGGAAAGCGCAGAGACTATAATCTCTTCCTCGTTATTTTTTTAGTAATTTAATCCCATAAAATGTTTCTAACAATTTGACTGTGTTAGGTCCTAATGAATAAATCATATAAAATAAATCAAAATAATCAATAAATCATACAGAGTCTGTTCCCGTGTGCAGATTTTCAATTTGTTCACTGTACCTTGTCCAGCCTATATGTTAATGTAAATTTACTTCCACTAACCCTTCTTATAAATGTATTTTGGTGCATTTGTGCCATTATGGGCTTAAAGAGACTTTTGGTTATCAGAGAGTGGACTGTCAAAACTCTTCTCTTGCTTATTCTATAACTTTGTCCTATTCCTACACCACTCCTCCCCTTCAAACCCCTGGATATCAGGAACATTTTAAATAAGCATCAAATTATGAGGAAAAAAGAGTCTGTTCTATTTCTCAACATTTTGCAAGCCTGATAGTGAGGATATTCTAAGCTTCATTTTAGCTGAAAACGTATGGGAATCATAATTAATTAGATAATTAAGTATTGTATAATGTCAAGAGATGATGGTTAATAAACATGTATTTTCTCCTTTTTTCCTTTCCAATTTTAATAAGCCCTTAACATTTACTTAAATTTACCCTTCATAGAACTTTGTTCTTTTATTTCTTCTTTTTTTCTTTATTTATGTGAATGCCATTTACAGGTAGTCTAACATAAACCTGCTATGATAGACAATCTGAGAGGTCATCAATATTTGGATGATGAAAGCTGGATGCACACTGGAAAAGAAAAGGTATAATCATCTTGCTGGTAAAGGAACAAGGCCTGATGGAAAACACAGCAAAAAACGTAAGTAAAATGTTAACTTCTAGACCCTGTAGTGAGTAGGTAGATACCTACTTTCTTCTGATGAAGCAATCTGCTGAGGGAATGAGCTTCTGCTCAGAAACAAGTGCATTTCTCCTATATAATGTTCAGTAATATCCCTTCCTTCCTGTTCCGTTGTCTCTCCTTTTGCACTATGGTACTGAATGTAGATTGCAGTGGATAAACAGTATGCTGAACACCCCTCCATGTCAGAGAGCAGAATTCAGAGCTCTGATGTAGGTTTCAGCTGACAAGGTAATAAGGTCATAGGAACAGCAAAAGTTTTTGACCTTGAAAAATAATTAGCAAAACAATAAAATTAACTGAAATGTTGATTTGAGTAGGATTGCTCTGTAAGCTCAGATCTAGCCATCAAGGCCTTAGCAACGTGAGAAAAAGTTGAGTATTTTTAGTATTTCAAATTTGTAATTATAAGTAATCTCTGTCTTCAATGTTGTTATCAATGTTTTCTTCAAAATAAAATTGATTTTCAGTCAAGCAGATGAAGGGAGGTCATTTTGTGCTGTCTCAGATTCTGCCTAACTCATTATACTTACACTCTGGTCTCTGGGAGAGATTTATTTTTTGATAAAGTTTTACATGGTAATCTGGAAGCAAATTCTTCTTACTAAGCACTTTTGACAGAATGCAAATGGAAACAATCGGAAAAGTTTTTCAGACATTAGGCTGATAGTTAATCTTCTCTAACTCAATGCTCCGCTACACATTACTGAACACAACATGTGCTATAAGGTGTGTAAATGGGAGAGAAAAAGTAAAATCTCAATAAAAGATACAGATCAATAGGAGATTCACACAGGCTTTAAGAAGTTTTGAATCATAGATCTGTCTGAAGGTGGTGGTCTGACAATTTAATTACAAAAAAAAGGACCTTGTCCACATTCTTGTTTTGTTATTCAACAAATGCTACAATTTTCATCTCCATTAACTAATTAATACAGTTGTTTAAACTAGCACATGAATAACACTTTTGCTTACATATCTTTCTTTTGCACTTTATATGGCTCATAAACACTTTCTGAGACTCAAATCTCAGATGAATATTTTCACTGTGGCTCTCTATTCCAAAAAAGAATGGACTAAATATAATAGCAAAATTTCACCTCTTTTTCCCTACTTGACTTTTAGCTGTTGTAGAATTTATAAACATCAGTGATTTTACTTGAACTAGGTGATAGGCTGACAAATATGGGTGAAAAGAGATTACAAAATGTCCTGGTTTAGGGCTGGGCTGGCCACTAAATCCTGAACAGACGCTCTCTATTAACTCCTCTCCCCTCCCCAGAAGGGAAGAGAAAACAGAATAAGGGAGAGAGACTTTACAGGTTGGAAAATAAAACTAACAGATTTAATGAAACAATAATACTAATACTACAGAATAATATTTAAATAGGAAAATAATGAAATATATACAAATATGTACAAATATAGACAAAAACAATAAAAAAACAATATAAAACCCCCCCCCCCCCCCCTTCCTCCCCCAATGACGAATACGTCATCAGAGGCTCCGCAGAGCCGGGCACTGGAAATGTCCCAGACTGAACTCAGCAGCGGGCGGGAGCAGGATGTAGGACACACAAATCAGGA
>NW_010162981.1:0-75077 GCF_000695765.1 Mesitornis unicolor
TATTATTATGTCTTCTCTTCTTCTTTCTTAATAAATCACATATAGCTATAATTTCAGGAGGGAAAATATTTTGTTTTGTCTCGGCATTTTCTTGGCCACCTCTGCAAACAGCACTTGTCTCTCCATAGCATAGCTGCTTGCTTCAATTCAACCTTTTTTTTCCATATCCATCTCTTTCAGGTTCAATTAAAGGGTAAAAAAAAAAAAACAACAAACAACATGCAGTGATTGATTACATTAATGGAGCAAACAATCACTTAAAAAAAACAAAGCAACTCAACACCTCTACTTTAGACATAAAACTACACCTGTTTTAGCTAGAATAGTTACCTGCTAAGCTAAGTCTGACTAAATTAAGCCTAAGAAAGGCTAAGCAAAGCCCAAACCGGATCATTACAGGAGCTTTGATAGGAAAACCCACTTGTCGTGGGTTGCAGGCTTTGACTTGATGTAGGGCTGCAAACATCTGCTGAGAGCCTGGAGACTTCTTGCCAGCTGAAAAGTCACGAATTGCCACAGTATAATGCTAGCTTTTAGAATAAGCTGAAGCCTAATGGCTTAACTTATTATTCAGCTGTATGTTACCCTGACAGCTTTATGTATTAGTTAAAAATATAGAAATGAGGGCATAAATTTTTGGATTGATTTCTGTCTTACGGAGGAAAACAGCTTTGCTGGTTGTTTGTTTTTTAATTAAAAACTCTGACTAAAATGAGATTTTTCAAACCCACATCATTTTACTTGAAATGCTGTGTCTCATTTTCCAACATCTCTGTCCATCTGTTACACAGTGATAGGACGTGCACTAGTAAGCACCTAAAGAAATATTATCTAAGGTTTGCATTTACTCAAAAAATAGGGACGGAGGAACACAATTTCAATGTCAAAGTCAGTAACATTTTTTAAAATATTGGCAAAAGATATTTTTAACAACTCACTATTTTCAGTCCTAAATGGCTCTGTCTTGGCCAGTAGAGGTCATTTAATGGCAGTGAGTTGAACCCCACCATCTGGAGGCTTGAGCCATTCAGTAGATTGACATTTCAGGTGATGGGAGAAAGGCCCGCTGTTCATAATTTCAACAGGGAAAATGAAGTTGTTTGTTGGTTTGGGTTTTTTTGGTGGTTTTGTTTTTGTTTTGTTTCGTTTTTCCCTTTTAGCATAGCTTTTAAAAAAACTGTTTTGGATGCTATATGGGGAGGTGACTTTTGAATATGTTATCCTTCAGTCCACCAAAGAATTGATCCAGACTCCAATTTTTTAAAATTTTCAACCTTTGGGAAAGTTGTAAGTGCAACTGGAAAAGCAAGCTATTTTTGTGTAGCATCAGGAATCTTGTACGTAATAATGTGTGACACAGATAGCAAGAAAACCATGGCACTGCTGGTTGGCAGGCACATGTTATAGTTTCCATTCCGGTGCTGGCTACTTGTGTTTAATTTTTTATTCTCTCTCTTCCTTCCAATTTCTAAGATTTAAATTATTTTTCTAATTAGGGTAGAATTAAATTAAATGTATTTTCATCCAAAGGTTGAGAAGTGCTGGTGGAGCTCATGCCCACACACAGAGCATGTTATGACTATCGGGACAAGCTTTCTTCAAACTGTGCATCATCTCCACTGGGTTTATTTGCGTGAGAGGCCACCTTAGCTGTGTGGTTCCTGCTGCTTCGTCACAACCCCCAGCACTCCACACTCATCCCCCCAGGGCCTGGGGATGCTGTGGTCCTGCTGTCACCAGCTCTCCTGTCGTACAGCAGCAGCTAGTGGTCCATACGAGGGGGCAGCAGCTGTACACTGGCTACCAATGGAAGAGATTTTGTAAATTTTCCCTTATTTAATGGACAAAAAATAAGATTTGCCAAGAAGACTCATGCTTCCTTCCACTGGAGCAAATCTGATTTTGTCAGCCTCTGTGGGATTATCAGGGTTGGGCTCATCTCTATTGTCTTAAAAGCAACAAAGGTTATCACCCAAGAGCCGTGCATCCAAGAGATGTGCGGAGCAGCCATTTCTTACCCCATTATCCCCAAAATGGGACTTTCCGTTTTTGTGTGCATGTGAAAGCTCTGCCTGTTAACTGGAAAGTGCAGGGTGGTGGGGCATTTGAGGTGGCAATGGGCTCTAAAGACAGCCAGTGCCCCATGCTATGACACCTACTCAGCAGATTTCTCATTTTCTGTTGATCTCTGCTCTCTCGACAATGTTTGCAGGGCCGGCAGATTAAATGTTCTGTTTGCCACTGGTGGTGCTGCACCCAGAATATGGCATCCAGTTTTGGTGCCCTCCCCAATTCAAGAGGGATGTGAACATGCTGGAGAGGTTACAGTGATGGGACACCAAGATGTTCAGTGACCTAATGCACATAATCTGTTGGAAGAGATGTTGAGGGATCTTGCCTTATTTAATCTGGTGATGGTGTGACTAACTAGGAATCTAATAGCAGTCTGCAACTACCTGAAGGAGACTTCCAGCAGTGACAGCTGATGGACAGAAGTTAAAGGCTGGGAATCTGAGAGAGGTCACTAGGAAAAAAGGTCTCTGCTGGTTGTGTAATATGGCACTGGGACAGTTTGCCCAGAGAGGCTCTGAGGCCTCTTACCCCCAGAGGTATTGAGGCCTTGGCTAGTCAAAACCATGGTCAACCTAGTCTTGGCGATCCTCAGCAGCAGAGTGGCCCAGCTCGCCTCCAAGGCCCCTTCCAAAAACACAGTCACAATGGTGAGCAGTTATTTTCTAAATGTATGTTTTTTCCAAGTGTAATTTATGGTGCTGATTTCCTCACCCAAGTTTGTCTTCAAAGCCCAGGTTCCTGGCCACAGTGAAAAACCATGGATGAGACCACACAGGTTTGGGGACTGCTGGAAATATTTAACTCACCGCCAGTGTTAGCGAATTCACATGAAGGTACGCAAGCACATGGCCTAAAGCTCATAAGATGGCTAGAGTCTGTGTCATCTGACTGACTCTAAAACACCCTTTCTTGAGGTGGGAAATGTTTCTGGACATCCAACAGGTCTTAAATTGGCAGCCCTCATCCTTGTTGGCTAGGAACTTGGGAAGGAAGGGAGGGAGCAAAAGGGATGTTGTCAGATGGCTTCAGCTTTCATGCTGCATAGCAGTAGATAATTTTGAGTCTTCTGCTTGTCCTGCCCCGAGAACCCCTGTGAAAAAGCAAAGATATGCAGGCAAAATTCCCACCCTCAGCCCTGAAAGCATGAGCCAGAAATAAAGCACACAGAAAGGAACTTTCTTTCTTCAATTTAATTGAAGTTACTTAGAAAAATAATCAGGCTTGAATGGCTTTTTTAAGGAAAGATTCATGAGCAGTTCACACTTGTGTTGGCAATGTATAATTTAGCTTTTTTCTTTATTAACAGTGTACTTAGGTATGAGGAGATACTTTTCTACAACAAGCCTTCTACTGCATACAAATAGGTTAAAAAAAAAAATCCAACCCCACATTGATGTTAAATTATTCGTACACATTGTATTGTGCATGCATGTAAGAAAATAACACTCTCTGTAACAAGAGTAATAGTAAGGACAGTCCCTTTTTGTACCTGAAAAGTGCAGCAGACTACAGTGAGACCCTAAAACATCTGGGGTCAACTTACTTCTAAAAGCACTTCTGCTTGTGGATTATTTATCTCACTTGTCTTGCGCAGCGCATGGTTCAGGCAGTTTGCACGCTTCTGTGATCATGGACATGGTTTATGAAGAGGCTGAAGCATGGACTAAGTCAGGTTTGGGGGGAGGACACCTCCCACCACCCAGGAGTCACCACCATGTTCAGGTGGGCCAAATCCAGCCTGGGCTCCAGGATAAGGTGCTTGGGGGCCATCTGAGGGGAACGAACTCCCAGCTGTGGGTATCATGAGGGGTAAGGAGCTGCAGGTGCTGCTGGGCTCAGCACTGGCCCTGCCAAATAACGGGGAGGCACCGGCTGCTCAGGGATGGGGATCACTGCTACTGCTCCTTGAGCCCAGCAGCTTTTGGAGGGGCTGAGAACAGAGGTGGGGAGTGGGACCTCCCCTGCTGGGTCCTCTTTGTGCTCACCACTGCTTGATCATAACTAATACATGTCCTTCTACAACAGCAGCTCCTGGGGGGTCCTCATGGCCCCATGGACACATCTGTATTTTGCATTTTGCTGTGGCTGCAGTTTTGCCTGTTCATCTCCTGGGACCAGCTGTGGCCACAGAATAAATGAACCCAGGAGGGTTCCTCTGGCTGGGAAACGCACTAATGACGTGGATGCAAAGCCAACCTGGTTCCTCGGCTGCCCCTGCACTGCAGGTGGTGGCCACCAGCTTGCAGAGATGAGGAGGAACAACCCTGAACCCTTTCCTGTGTGGGGGCAGTGGAAAGAGTATTTTTTGGCTCAGTCAATACAACACACCCAGTAGACACACACACACACAAAAAAAGGCTATTCCTTAACATTTGTGGTCCTCCTCTGACCCAGTGAGGGCTTCGTGCTCACCGTGCAGGACACAACCATATCCAGCGTGTCAGCTTCATTTTAAACACAGATCTACAGCCCATTCACAACACCCCAAACTAGATATAACAGGCTAAATGGACAGTTTGTAGTAGTTTGGGATCAAGGTTTTTAAAAAGCAAGTGACTTTTAAGTACCTGCTTAAGTCCACATAAATGACATCTCAGTACTGAGCATCAGATAGGCAGAATTTGAGTAATGAAACCCAAAGCTGCTGCTAAAAATCCCAGCTCGAGCAGCACTCACCCCTCAGATCTCCTGAACACGTTTTTCACCTAAAGCTTTTCTATCATAGCTGTCAAATAGGGTTTTTGTGTCTCCAACGCAGTGAAACTAAAAAGAGTATTTCAGAACAGATAAAAATGTGGTGATGACAGAGAAAAGTACAAAAAGGGGTAAAACAGCCCATTTAAAAAATATTTACTTTTTGAAGCAACTTTTTTCTTAAATTAAAAAATTCACATCACAATCTGTTGGAGGAATTAACAGCTAACCAAGGAGAAAACTGGACCAAAAGATGAGCATTGTTGGATACAACACCAAACAAGCACACAACCAGCTTGTGGGACATACTGGAGGGGGAGAGGGGAAATCTACCCTCAGATCGGTTATTATTTTTTAAAAAACCAAACAACTAACCATGCAACTATGAACAAAAGAAAGCCAGGGCACACTGTGATAGGCACTTGCAACAGCTCCACATGCTCTCACCAAAACAAATCTGTTTTTAAGCCGAACAGCAGCCAGCGACCAGCAACCCAGCGTCGCCGGGCACAGCCAGCCCAGCTCCTTGCCAGCCATGGGGTCAGCGCTCTGTGTTACAGACACGACCTGGGTTATGAAAACTGCACCTGTTCCTGCATGGATGAGAGATTTATTTGTAGGGTATGATGAAAAAAAAAACCCATAATGACCCTAAGCCTGGCTAAGAACAAATTCAGTCGTGAAAGGACTTCAGCTGCTGTTCATTACGTTAATTTGTTCTTCGCTGAGATTTATTCAGCAACTTATTTATTTTTATAAAATAAGACAGAACCTGCTTTTCTTCTTTAACCACATATGTATCCTGGAGACTAATGGAATTCAGTGCATGTAATTCAGCTACTGTACAATATGACATTTTTGGAATCTGGCTTTGACACTGTTAAAACAGCTCTGCCTTCAGCTGAGTTTATTTAAATCCTCGCTAATTTTTGCAAGTGTTGGGTTTGATCAGAAGACTGACGTGCAGGCAAGTCAAAACCCCACTTTAACAATCAATCAACTTTAAAACAGATTTTAGGGTCCCACAGATGCCTTGACTTAAGCCTCTGCATCCTTCTTTCTGCCCATCAGCTGGCTGCCAGCCCGGGACAGGACAGCTTGGGGGGCTCCAGACCATTCCCCTGGCAGACGCCTGCCGCCCCCTTGGCCATACACAGCTGCAGCAAACCAAAGCAAACATCTGGAGAAGTTGCACTTCTTGTTCCCTAGCTTGCTAATAGAGCCACACTGAAACCTCATTTTTCATTACTTATTTGCCACCAATAGATTACTACTCGCTGGCCCAAAACAGGATGCTACACCTGGTACCATCTGCCAGCCCAACAAGCTGTTGTATACAGAACAACCGCTACGGAGACAGTTACCTTAAGTAGTAAGGTCATGGTCTCACACTAGAGCTGACTGCAGTGAAACACTAACCCACTGGAAACGTTCCTGTCAATGGTATTTGGGCATCAGCTAAAAAAAAGACTCTGTCTTCGCCCCGGGAAAAAGCCATGAAACCAGCATGCAGGAAGCTGAGACCTTTTTTATTGCCTTGCACGCTTGGAGATCAACATGCAGACGACTTTCTGACTTTTCAAATGACATGCCCACATCCTCTATAGCAACATATCGTGACTGGTGTCTTTTGAGCCAATTTTGGTTGTCCATCTTAAGATCACTTAGGGAGGCACGACTTACAGAGGACAGAGCACCTCCCAGCCCCATCCTGGGTATGAATTAAGTCAATGCCAGCTGCTTCGGGCATTCAAAAATCTCTACAGTCACTTTAAAAATGCTAATATTTTTTTTTTCTGATGGATCATCTGCAAATCTGCATTCATTTGGGCTGGCAGGCTTCAAATTAAAAGACAATGGGACTGGTGATATTCCTGATAAACTCCTTAAGTCGAGACTTACTAAAAGTTCATGGTTTATCTTTCCAAGGAATACATTCACATTTCTTTCAGTCATGGGTTTTAGATATTGTGAATCTACCAAAATCTGTTTTGCTTTTCCTTTTCAGGGCTAGAAAGATATTTTTTAGTACACTTTAAGTGCAATATCACTTTCTAAAGAAATAATTTCCACCACTCTTCTCAAATCTTGTGGTATCAAGAACCATTCCCGCACATACCTGGCTCAACAGCTAATGGATGAATATCATTACCCAGAGACAAGGTCAACTGAGGAGAGCACAAAACCAGGCTCTTTTTGTCCAAATGTTATCTCATCTCTGCTGCTAAAGTGACACCTACCAAGAGACCATGTTTTAAATAAGTATAAATAACATTAATTAGAATTGGAGGAATGCAAGATCAATGAAACTCACCAGGACACAATTAACATTTTTTAAACAGTGTAGCAGTATTATTCACTTCTACAGCTAGATCGTCACAATCCTGTTACCCTGCAAAGAGAGCTGTCCTTTCTTACAGTTGATTTAAATAATTTTGACTGTGCTGCTCGCAGCATCATTCAAAAAAAGAAAATATTAATTTACAAAATAACCCATTCTCCATATTTATTATGACAAATAAAAATCTTAAATAAAACAGGCTTTCTCTCCCCTCTCTCCCCCCGACCCACCCCTCATTCCAATTTCAGGTAGCTTGGCACTGAGTAATTGAACATTAAAAAATCAAGTTTGTAGACTTCATACAGCTGCGTTTGGTGCTCAGAGCTGATGTTTTGGAAGAACTCTGTGGTCATTTCATCAGTAGTTCTCGTAGACTTTGCATAGGTGGGGAACTTCAGGTAGCTGCCTACTCCCGCCAGCTGGAGAATGTAGTTTGAATCCTCTTCCAGCGTTTCGTATTTTCCTACGAGGTCGTAGTGGATGTGGCAAGGGTGGCACAGGGAGTACACAGTCTGCCAGTGCTCGTTGAAGGGCTCTTCTCTTTGGGTGTGCGGGTCGATGAGATACGCCACGAACTCTTCAAACTTCACGTCGTCGCCTTTACGCAGAGCTTCCTGGGTGGCGTTTTTCCTCTGGCGCCTCACGATTTTGGTGCCATATCGCTTGTGGAAGGAAGTGTTGTACTTCTGGGTGAACTTGTTCCTGTAGGCTGACACCAGTCTCTCGAAAGGCTCGCGGACAAAGAGGAACTTCATGTAGTTTTTCAAGCGGTGGTTGATCTCTGGGATGCTGTACTGGTTGAGGGTCTTCAGGTTTGAAGACACATGGGCTTCATTGGCCGGAATTTCCATCGGGTCGCTGTACTTCCCTCTTCCCGTCAAAACCATCATGACTCTCTTCCAGTTTGTGCAGGCCACTTTGGGGACATAGCAATAGATCATTTCATGATCTTCATCCACCACCAGGTGTTTGAGATCATTGGGTGTCAGCACACGGCGCTTCCTGCTAGAGACACTGTTTGCCCGGCACGTGTCTGTCACTTGGTCTCGTCTAATCTGATGAAGAATTGCTGTGTTGGACAACTGAAAAGAAAGCACAGGCACCAGTAAGTCAAGTGGACGGGAAACTCTTACTGCCTTTCTGCTTATTATACACATTCATTAGATTATACATTGTACACATTCAGCAGATTACTGGCTCTACAGAACAGCTCATTATGTGGCTGAGTAAAATTGTTCCTATGCTAGAAGATAAAACTTCTCTCTCTCCAAACTTTTTGATATGTCCTGCTTAAATGCCATTCACAAAGGAAGTGTCCAGGGCTTTGCTTTGAAGCCAACACAAAGCAGCACAAGCACTCACACAGTCTGATTGGCAAGTGCATTTACAGCACCCTCATCCTGAGATGCTGTCACTGCTTTTCTTTGCCCTGGAAAACAGATATCCTCCCTGCTCTGCAATCCTTCCCATGGCTACAGCAGTGGTGGACCCTGCCTGCTCTTTTGCTACTGAGATTGATAGGAAGACACCAGATTTGGAAAATTTGGCAAAATAAAACCAATACATGCTCTTGTTGCTGACATCTTTTATGCTAGAGAATTAATAATCTTCGCTATGACCTTGACAGAAGAAATGATGCCCATGGAGATTCCTTCAACTCCCACAGGGGAACATTCCCTCAGATGTGACTCCCTGAGGAGCAGGGAGAATATTAGCTATAAACTTGCCTCTCTGCTTGAGCCCTATTGACAGAGAAGGGAGGAGCACATGGCCTTCTAACGCACAGCACTACATTCACCCATAGCCCTCTGTTATTTTGTTAGTAGCACTCC
This sequence comes from Mesitornis unicolor, assembly GCF_000695765.1. Lineage (NCBI taxonomy): Eukaryota > Metazoa > Chordata > Aves > Mesitornithiformes > Mesitornithidae > Mesitornis > Mesitornis unicolor. The sequence continues at coordinate 8,941 of NW_010162981.1, forward strand.
AGCTTTCTACTATTACCGCTATTGGATGCTTTGGAGAGGCTGTAAGCTGTTTTGGGGAGGCCCACAGGGCAGGTGCGCAGAGACGGCCATGGTCTCGCCACCAGCCACCTCCTGCACAGGTTGTGTCCAGCAACACCAGCAAGAGCTCCAGCTAAGGCAGGTAATGAGCTCCTCTGGGAAACAGGGGGTACCAGCCCAAAGAAAGGACCCTGCTGACACAGGGCTCCTGTGTTTGGTTACTCAGAGCCACCTGAGGTGTTTCTGTGTGGCACAGTGTTTTACTGTGCAGTCCTACTCTCATTGCTACAAATGCCTTTTTACATATTCTGTGTAAATTGCATCAAAGCAGCAGGGGGAAGGTTTCAGCAATGTTACTTATGTTTACTTAACACTGCTTGCCTGTGGTTTCAAAGAGCGTAGTGCACAATAATTAGTTTAGCCTCAAAGCCAAGTATTAAGGCGAGTATTGACCTTCCTATTTGATAGGCAAGGAGGTCTGAGATTCCTTCTTGAACGCTGAGTCTCTCAAAAGTGTTTTATCAGACGCCTTCTAGTTAGGTTAACACAAGTCACAGGATGCTTCCATCAAGCCGTTGAGGCAATGCAGACTGTATACATCTGCTATGGGGGTACACAGCCTTTGATTATAGGGGTCTTCCCCCTCGATGGTATAATACCCTTGGCAAATGCTTTTGCACCAGTTTTTGGGGTTCATACTAAACCTCCAGTTCCTGCAGTCATGGGTCAAATCTCTGTTTTCAATACCAGTAGTTAGCCCTGATTAATATATATAAAAAAAACCCCAACCCTCGAAGAACAGGATCCAAATGCACTTTATGGTCAAAACCCAAACCAAACCCCAAGATGGGACTAAGCCAGCTGTAGGATTTCTAAGCTTTGGAGGGAAAGGAGATAGAAACTGTGCTGTTACAGACAAGCCCTAAGAGCCCAGGTTTCACTCACCTAAGGGGCAGCAAAAGCCTTTGCAACACATGAAGAGCAGAGCCTCTCCCTCCTGAGCTGTGGTGGGTTGCAGAGGAATGTCCTTGTGGGATGGGCAACACCAAGGGGCTGGTGCACCTCCAGCTTGGGCATGAGGACTTTTTTCTTCAGGGCAGCATTTTACGTGCCGAGCCTGGGACCTCTGTGCCACCCACCACTTCTCCTCTGAATTCCTTGGTACTTTGCTCATCCCATCTCTTTAGCCCCTTTGTTCAGCAAAATGTTGGCTAATGGTTAAAACATGCAATAGCCCAGTGTAGCTCCTTTAGACAGCTTGGCTCGTCTTTTGTGCATGTGTGGTAACCCCCTCAATACCTCCCAGGTGCATTTCAAGGGCAGTTTTGTGTCATCGTCCAAGAGATGAGAAGCCAGATATGAAATGTGCTTCATGTTTCCCATGAAAACTGACTGTCAGGGAGTTTCAAAAATAAGATGCCAGAAAGTACCTGTCAAGGACCACACAGATTTTTGAAGAAAATGACTTTTTTCTGTCAAAAAATACCCAACCATATTTCAATTTATTCTGTCCTCAGAGAGAAACAGAATTAATGGTCAGCTCTGCGCTGCTTAGAGTTAGCAGGGAATAATTTTCGAAGAACTAAACAAAACCATATGCAAACATACAGACATACAAATTCTTCTCTGCAGACAGATAAAAATGCTGAAATCTCTCTCCTCCTGCAGATTTTCATCAATATCACATAGCACAGTACTGATGTTTGCCTCTGGTTTTCATTTAAAAAAATAAGAAATGCCTGAATATACTGCTACATTACAATATGTTAATGCACTGTATTTGCTTTTCGGGTGCTGTCCTTGGGATAAATACAGAATTAAGTGGATGAGATTCTATGGCCTGTATTAGATAGGAGGTCAGATGTGATAATCTAATGGTGCTTCAGACCCTAATCTGCGGATGAATCTTGTAGAGCTCCGCTTTGCTCCTGATCTCATTCCTACATCAATAGGCTAAGCACTTCTTCCCCATACATTAACATTAATGAGATTTTTCAGGCATTTGGAGTAAGGGGAAAAATGCTGCCTTAGTATTTGCAATTGTAAATGAGATTGTACTACATTAAATTCACTTAAAAGATGATACTTGTGCATTTTGAAGTGGTACTTGTCTCCCACTCTTTTTAACATGGAAGAAATACGAATAAATGGCATAAAAATTTGGTCAGCTGCTTTTACTAAGTGTACACCAGCACCCCAGGGGCAGAACACATATTAAATGCCAATGTAACACTAAAAGGGCATTGTCCTATTCTGATAAATTACAGTACCATTTGGTGTGGCTAATGGATGAACAGCCATGCAGGAAATAGAGCTTGGAAAGCTCTGCTTGAGTTTTTTTTTGCCTATTGACTTCAGTTTAATTAAAAAAAAAATAAAGCATTTTTCAATTTGATATTTTGAAATTATGTATGAACACTGAGATAGGGTTTCTCCTCACTTTATGTTACAGGCAAAGCTTTCAAGACATAATAATTTCCCTGAATCCCTGAAGCTGGTGAGGGGAACTGGGAACAGAAGAAGATTACACAAAACTGAAACTACAGCTACTGAAACTGGAGGTCCACTTGGCCATTGGAAATGTGCTCATAACTAACGAGGAAAATACATCCCACAGATTTAAGCAGCCAGAGAGGTAAGATCCAAAGGACTGGTAACTTTAAAGCTATGGATGGTGAAGGACAAGCGAAAAAAATAAGGGTTGCGGACTGTTTCCCCCAGAGCTGTTACAGATGTGGCTACAGCAGAGTTGTGAGAGCACAGCTCTTGCTGGACACTGATTGCTACATCCATGGTCACTACCTGAGGTCCCCCTGATCCTGCAGTTCAAGAAGCCACAATAATTAATGGCCTAAATCCACCCCTTTTGGGGGAGAGCAGTTTTCAGTCTGTGTGCAGGTTACCCTGAGGGCAGCATGGGGTTGGTGATAAAGTCAGTGGTCTGTCCTCCAACAGTTCAACTTGAACTTCAGCTGGGCATTAAAGGTTTTGGAAAGGCGTCTGATGATAAAAGCAGCCACTCTTCCCTGAAAGGACTGACAATACCACAGATGCACTTGATCACGGGTTTTTTTCCTGCAGAAGTTGTAGCGGGGGACAGAGAAGAAGGGCATGTCGAGATCAAAGTTTTTCTTCCTTTTCTGATGCAGCCACTGAGTTGAACAGGGGGCCAACAGGAGCAGCGGGAGGCTCCCAAGTTCAGCGGCATTTAAAAGAAGAAGAAGAAGAAAGTAGTCTGGGGATGCTCTGATCTCAGAAACTTCTTATCTCCATCAGTCCCAAACTAACAACGAGGGAGGAAAGCCAAGCCCAGCACACTCTGCTCATGTGGATGTCTTCTGTACAGTGGGGACGGGGGCGAGGAGCAGCTTTGAGTGTAGTGCACTATAGACTATACTGACCAGAAATACATGTGCTGACCAGCTGACAATCATCAACCCACGACATGCAAAGGTTATTCAAGGTAAATCACAGTAATGAGGTGGGAGGTATTTTCTTCTGGTTACTTAAGCACAGCAGGATAAAATAATCTTGGAGGGCCTTTCCAAGCTTGATGGCCAAGCTGCAAGTTCAGATTTAAACACAGGACATTTTTAATTAATGAGGTTTTTTTCTGAATATAGTTGTGTATTGCAAACTAAGAGTGGAGGTCAATCAAATTCACAGGCACCTGTGCTGAAAGCACTTTTTAAATAGAAGGATGAAAATACTAGTGTGTAAATAAAAAAAAATTAATTAAATTTTATCTCACTACAAAAAATTAGTGTGCAAAGAAGCATTCCCCACACTTAAAAGGCAGGGTTTATTCGTTTCTAATGCACTCCTGCAGCTGCTGTTAGTTCTGCCCATTACTGTAGCCAGGCTCGCAACCCATCTATGTTGGGAGTGCTAACACGACATTTGGGCATGGCAGACTATAGGGCAAAATTATCCAAATTAGTTTAAAGTGGAATAAGAAGGATAAATATTGCGAATGAGGTTTGCAGTCTCATGCCCTGCTAAATTGCTTTTTCTCTTCAGTTTTGCATTAATGAAGACTTTGTATCTGCCTTTAATATTTCAGTTACATCACCTACGTTTGGAGGTTTGGTTTCTGTCCTGTGCTAGAAGTGCACACGTTGCTGCAGCATTCCCCTTACCCACGGTTCAAGCAGTTATCAGTCAAAATCAGCTGCATCTCTGCTGAACACCCAGTTGGGTCTACCCAGTAGCACTGGTAAGCTTAGCATAAACCAGAGCTCATTTCCATCAAATGCTTCTTAATGGTATTTGTTTAGAAGGGGTGCAGAGTAGGCTCATAATTCATTGAAAACAAGGTCTTAAAGTGGAAAGTGTCAGACAGACTAACTATAGGTGGCACTAATGGTCCTGGTTATGTGACACTGACAGACACTAGCATTTCAAAGGACTAAAATCTCTCAGGTATTGTCAGCTCTCCTTCCCGCAGCCCATCAACCACACCATCAGAGTTCTAGGAAGTGTTTGTTATTTAAAATATAAACTGTTTCTTGGTATTATTTATATTTTCGCAAATGCTTAAGGGTTTGGGATTTTTTTTGAGCATAAGGTTACATGCAAGCACATTTCCAATTCTGTTTTCACATAAAAAGTGTGAATAAGACTCTTGCAACCTTGATGGACAGCCTTGAAGTTACAAACACATTTTAGACTATTTTAATACTTGGCTTTTACAATTTGGATCCATAACTCCCTTACTTGGTATATTCTTAAAACTGTTCAGCATTAGACAACAAAGGGGAACTAGCCAACTTTTCACACTTGACAGTCCAAGATCAAGCATTTCTCAAATCATCACAAGTAATTACTACTCTCTGCAGATTTCTACAGATGACAGTCAGGCAATTATAGCTATGTGAATCAAAACACTGAATCTAAAAGAACAACTGCATTTCAGATAAAGGGATTTTATTAACCTGACCTGGATTGCAATAATTCTTTTTAGAGTAATAGCTTTGCAGTGTTTCATACTCTGATTTATTTGACATTTCACAGCATATTATTCTTGACATAACATTTCAAAAAATGCCCGGCACTCAAGTGAGAACCCCACCAAAACCTCAATCAATATTTGTTCAGAGTCCAATAGAGCAGACTAGAAAGCACATCGTGTGTACGAGAGAAGGAAATGCTTAACATCTTTCTTGACAACTTGCAGACAGACAAACTGGAATACAAATTTGCTATGAAAACGTCTCTACAGAGTGGCTGGATAATTCAAGATAATAAAACTAATATTAATGTAGAAGTATTTTTACTGAGCGAGAAAATTTTAGAGACAGATTATATCCTCTGAAGGAAACTCTTGAAACACTACAAAAGGGCCTTCTTTACTCTATTTCATGCATTGAACTTACTGCCCTACAGAGAAGATAAGGCCACACGTGCATTTTTTTAGAAGAATTCTCTGTATTGCAACCCCAGATAACCATACCATCTTCAGTTCCCACTGTACAGAGTGCACCAGGGCTATGAAAAGAAGGATCAAAGCTACTGAGATTAAAACAGTCATACACAGCAGCTGTTAGCACTGAATTGTCAAAAATCCTAAACTGCTTCACACATTCCCTCCTTCTTCATCCTATGCACATCCCCAACTTTGTCCATGTGCATGCATGTAGAAAGGAAGGGTGAAATAATTCAGCAGCTGCATTACTTTGTCTCCGGAGTCTACAATTTGAATAATAACACACCCCAAACCCACATCAGCTTTGTCATTTGCTATTCTTTGTCCAGGTAGTACATGATTTTGGGTGCTAGAAAAGAAAAAACACTAAATCAGGAAAAATCCAGCAGCAGACACATATACAGCCACAGATGCTGATGCTTTCCCAGGAAAACTTCACAACTAGGTCAACTCTTGGCCTTTTTGTCTTGGAGAGAAAGCAAAGTACCACAGAGAGCCTAAATCATGCAAAAACTGCCTTGAAAAATCACAGGCTGCCATCAGCTGTATGTTAAACCCAGCTTTTTAATCAGCTTAAGACTCTCTCACACAATAAGGTATGGACTCAGGAAGAAAAGAGCGAGCCCTCTTCTAAATGCCACCTTCTCCAGTATCATCCCAAGCATCTTTGGAAGCCTATCCATTCCTGTTCTCCCTGCTAGAAACTATTTGGTGTCAGGACTCATACAATACATAGGGTTTGGGACTAATAAGATCAATATACACATCCTGTAAAATGTGTCCTCTGAACAGGGAGATGGAAAAGTTTGAAGTCCTCAGGAAGACCAGTCAGAAAGACCTATGGCCTGGCTACACAGGGGGTGAAGGATGAGCCACCGTATGTGTCCCTGTTTTGAAGCTCTGGGGGAATCTTACAGCCACAGGGCAGGCAAAATCGAAGTGATGGAGTCTGAGGGCAATACACCCGAGAGGCAAGAAATCAGCAGGAAGGGCAGAGGAGCCTTGAGCTGGGGATAATTACAGCAAAAAAATCTTCATTTCGGCAGGTTTCTGAGAATTTTATTTACAGAAGATAAGCTTGAAGCCTCATGTTGCGTGTACAAAGAGCACTTTGCATCGCCTTTCCAGCGGCCGATGCCGGCTGTCAGAAGGGGGGCAGGAGAAGGGGAATTTGGCAGATGGCCAATCCCTTTTTTTGTTTTCTCACAGCAAAAAGAAGCAGATGAAACCCCGGCCCGGGACCTCAGCTGCTGCAGCAGGGTGAGGGTGACGGGTCTGCGGTGCCTTCCCATGGCGGAGCTTTGCTGCCGGGAGCCCGACTTCCCCAGCGGCCACTGAAGCAGCATCGCCGCTGCTTTGACAGAAAAGGACGGCGCATGATGAATTTGTCCCCTCCTGGCTTGTTCTTTAAGTGCAGTCATAAATCACTGTTTGTATTAAAAAGCTGAAAGGTCTTGGCTATCTTATGAATTTAATTTTAAAATGAAAACTTTCTGGCCTTTCCCCTCCAACACACGCACACAGACGTGCACACGTGTGATGACTCTCTGGACCTGTGCCTTGAACCTGTAGCACAGAGGGACACAACCACAAGGCTTTCTAAGCCTTCCTGGTCCCCAGGCGTGGATGTTTCACCTCTACGCTACAATCACTGGCCACTCAAAGCTGCCTCAAGTAGCTCTCAGGAGCCCCTACCTATTGGATGGACTTAATTACGCTAATGGGTGATTGACAGACATAGAGCAGCAAGAAGTGAGTCTGCTCTCATGTAGGGAGCAGGGACCTGGCAGTGGGGCACAACAGCATGCCACATTTGGGAGTACCCTCAGAGTTCCCTCCAAATCACCAGGGTCTGTAGATAGGGTCAAAGGGACTTGTACAGTTTAACTCACAACTCCCAGGTTGCAATCAAGGAGGAGATGAATCACATGGGACAACCCAAGCCTGCGGACATCACATGCATGAGGAAGCTCAAAGCCAAGGGAGTGACCTGTAGCTGCTGTACTCTGCTATTACATCTCTACTGTGGGAGCTGTAGATGTGGTTTTCATGGAGAGGCTTGATGACTGGTTAGCAAAAGGCATGCCATGGACATTTGTAAATGGTGCACCAGGAGGAGCACTGAGCTGCGGATGCATGGAGTCAGCCAGGGTGGAGCTGGGAGTAGCCCTTAAAAAACAGAGTAAGAAACTGCATTTTAACGTAGCTGGTATCTAGGAGACAATGGAAAAACTGACATTTATTTTTCTCCTGCAAGAAGTTGTGGTAAGAGGGGTGAGATAAACTGGGTGGAGGGGGAAAACAGGACGAACTAGATGCGTAAATACAAAAATACATAAGAAATTCCACAAGAAGGAAGGGAATATTCTCCTGTCTGGACTCACTGTGGCTGAGACAAGTAGTAATAAAGCTGAACAAGAGAGATAGATTAGATGTAGGAAAAATCCCAACTCAGAGGATAAGATATGTTTGTGCTGGAAAAATAGTGAAGAATTTTCAGCACTGGAAACCTCAATGAACCTACTCAAGAAGGTTCTGAGAGTGATCTAAACGATCCTGCCAGGTGGGCAGGTGTCTCCTTGCGAGTCCTTCAAGCTTCACGAGCCTGGGACGGTGGCTTCTGGAAGCTAAGCTCACTGTTGCAAACCTAGGTATTTTACATGCTTCAGGAACAAGACTTTCGGCAAGTGCTGCAGAGCCACACAGACAGAGGCCAGTTATTGCTTTGGATGAAACCTCCCTCAGGAAAAGGCAACACCACCAAACTATGGTGCAGGCAGCGGCCAGACAGGTGCTCAGACACTGCCATGCCAGGCCCTGCACAGGACATGGTGGAGGAGATGCAGGCAGCCTGAACACCAGGGACACACGTGCCCCCCGCTCACCCCTGGCAGCTCTGACCTGGCAGCCAATGTTAATGGATTTCTCAGTAACACAAATCCTCCTCCTGTACCTCTGGGTTGCAGCTTAGGTGTCACACAGTCAAGTAGAAATACTTATTTTCTTCTCAGCAGGATATCTGCTATTTTAACTGAATACAATTTACTCAGTCCCATGCTAAATCAGGGTAATACGTTTCCAATTTTTAACTCAGCGTGCAACACACCAATATTTCTCCAAAGCTTTTGAAACCCAAATAGAAAAAACAGAAGATAGTTGCTGCATAGCTGGTTTCTTTACATGTAATTCACGGGCTTTAGCAAGCTGCTGGAGGAGAGGGGAACCCCATAATTATGTGTTTAGCTGTGTTGAGTCCTGCTTCCCCATGACCAAGGCAGAGACTCTGTACGGGTCCAGGTGGGATGTCCTCCTTTCAACAACTCTTCCCTTCTGCGAAGCAGGGGTACAGGCTCAGGCCCCCACCAAGAAACACGGTGTTGTTTTTTTTTAAGGTAAGATGTTGGGAGTGATGACACCCAGTGGTGCACAGCCCTACCCCATGAGGCTCACTTGCTGTCAAACTGGATGAAGTAAAGGACCAGAGGAGATGGGGAAGAGATTTCTGATCTCACTCCCCAGCAGGTCGGTGGCAAAGACAATAACAGATTTAATCTATCTCAGTCTGATTCTTTTATTTATCATGTAAAGATTTAAATTCATCCAGACACAGACTAGCAAAATACATAATTCCTTTGGATAATGGATTTTCTTCTCCTCAACTAAACTATTACAAATTAACATTGAATTTATTTTATTTCCCTTTGTTGAGGTTATATTGTGCTCAGAGCAACCTTGCTGTTCCAAGTTAACTTTTCCTGGCACATTTTTCCATGCCGCTCACTGATGTTCACAGAAGGCAACTAACCAGGGTTGCCCTTTCTCCACAGACTTAATTACAGTTCACTGGAAACTCTTCACCTTTCTGCTCCTGTACAAAAAGAATTAGATGACCCCCTGCTTGAAAAGACAAAAGGCCTTTTTCTATTCAAATGCTAGCATCCATTTATAACCTTAATTACAACAGGCTTCCCAGGAAACCTTCTGACCCTGGAATGAAGTAGTACAGAAATCAGGTTCTCGGTTAACGTGGAAATCCTGCTTCATCAATAACTTCCTAGGTCTGCTTTCTTCTACCTTGAGATAAACACCAGTGATTTCAACCCTGCAGGATGCTCAGCCCCAAACAAGGCATCAGCAGTCATTCAGTCTGACCCTAAAGCCGTCAGGGTTAGGCCCAAGGAGGGCACAAAGTAAAAGACTGCAGACGTACCATGACATAGGAGAGGAGGCTGTGTGCTTTTGCAGTATTTTCTGATTTTGTCAAAAAAACCCCAGATGTTTCAGTCTTTGTGCACTGAAAGAAACTCACTGCCAGTAGCCAACCACAAATGACTCCACCACAGGCTTCTCTGGGAAGCAAAGAGCGTCTGCATAAGGCTGCCCTCTCTGTTGGCCACCAGTGCCTCTTCCCAAATGCTAAAGTGTGCTTCAACCACTGTGCCAGCTTTACACAGATGACAACATCCAACGCTCTGCAGATCTGACCACCAGGCCCTCACTGGAAACTTCCCGTTTCCCTTGGTCCCTCTGCATCACAGCAGGGGACACCTCAGCACAGCAATAAAAGAACAGAAAACACGCCTAGGTGGTCTTCTTTAAAAGTGTCTTGGTTGTATTTTTCAGCATCTCACTTGCAACATTAAGCCTTCTTATGCCAGAGCAGGAGGGTAATGTTAAAAGTACAACTTTCATCGGGGATTTAAGACAACCGGAAGGTACAATTATTAGCACGATGCCTTGTTAATTTTCCTCATCTCTACAGCTGTGTTTACTGTGATTTCTAAGGGTTCTCTGTCTCATCTAATAACAGATGCATTTAGGGACTGCATACTAAATGTTAACTTACAATAGAAGAACAAATTCTTAGTATTTCTTTAAATGGCAGCTATGTTTTTCTAACTGTTCCCTCAGCTACACCCTGAAAGAAATTGCACATCATCTTCTTTTACCCTTTTTTTAATACTCATCTTCTTTTCCCCTTTTTAAAATGCTCATTCTTTTTTAAACTTCCCCAAGAAAACGAGCAGAAAAGGAGCAGAGAAAGGCCACTCTGAGCTCTTGCTTTCAGGATCCTTCTCCGGCTGCAGCCAAGTGCTGTCTCCTTGCTCTCTGTTCCTTTCACGGATACTGAATGCGCACCAGCCTCCCATCAGTTCCCTCTCTATCTGGTGAAAGGTTTGGCTCCTTCTTCACTCCTCTCCTGTCCTTGTCATCTGCCCTGCTCCACCTGCAGCTTGAGCACGCCAGCGAAGATCAGAAAAAGGGAGCACTCCAGGACCGAGTTTTCAGCTAGTTCTTGCTGTGCATGCCAAAGGGACAGGGTCTGAAAGCCAGCAGTGAGTCGAGGCATTCAGCTGCACAGGCAAGGGAGCCAAAAATACGCAGTCGATGGACACGTCCCCTCTCCTGCGCTGTGGGGAACGGGACGGCTCTGTCCCACGCACAGGGCCAGTGCTTCTCCACCTCCCACAGGGCTCTTCACGTGGCAGAAGGGTGCATTTTGCCTTCAGCTGCTCGCACGGGCAGCTCCCCTTTGGCGCAGGTAAAATGTAAGGCCTGGTGGTTTACACCAGCTGTGCCTTTTTTGGTATTACCCAGATGGCACACCCGCTTATGTAGGTCACAGACCAGGCCCCACGGGTGTTTCCATGCACTACCAAAGCACTGAAAGACCTTCTCATGCATGAAAATTCAGCAGCACCGTGGAGAGGAAACATGCAGTGCTGCTGGTCTTGTTTAGGAAGGTGATCTGAGAACCATCCACGGTCCCCACAGCCAGTCAGTACCTGGGAACTGCTGTCATCTCTCTGATGATTTCAATCAAGACAGCAGAGGCATCTCATGGCTCCTGAGAAACACTGGGAGCTGATGCTGTTCTTGCTTATTGAATGGAGGGTGTCCTTCTCCAGAGCTGCCAGGTGACACGGATTTAGGGGTGGGGAAAAGTGACAAGTTCACACAGTGCTGAAACAGCTGACATTCCTGACAGGCGAAGTAAACCTGAATTACAGTTTCCAGCTAAGAGAGCTATTATTTTAGATTCTCTGTGCAGCAGCTTCCACCCACTGGATCCATGAATGGAGAGCTAATGGTTCCTCCTTCAACTCGCACCATTGCCTGCTGCAGGACCTTGTCTTTGCAAGGCAGGGAGAGCTGCCAAGCGCCACCATGCCCTTCACCCGATGGGAGGGCTTCCACTTCACAAATGCCTCCCACAAACATGCTGATAATTAACAGTGGATTTTGCTCTTTGAATGTATCCTGCCTTTTATGAGACATATCAGCACAGCTGACCCAGAGATTAACAACAGCATCCAACTGCTCTCAACCCTTTTAGTTTTCCATTTCAAATGTAAAACTGATTTCATGGAAGTCTGCTTATCCCATTGTTTCTAAATCCCTTCTGGAGGTTAACACTAGCTAGAGCAAGTCACCATGTGAAGGTTCATTTGCAAGGACCACACTAAAGCACTTTTGATCAAGTGTCTGCAAGTCTGTATGTATTCCTGTAATCCAACCCCATGCATAATTTCCAACTGCTGTGTACCCCAGCTAGCAGAAGCAAGAAAGTCTCACAAGCCTCTTCCCAATGCCTCCTACTGTTTTTGGAGCCCTTCTCCTCCTGCTCCACGACCTAACTTTATCTCTGACTCTGTTTGTTTAAAAAGCAGCTTTGTGCACAGAGGGAAGCAGTACGTGAGATTCACTGCTTCCAGGAGCACACTGTAATTTCACGCAACTTCTGTCCTCCTGTGTGCTCTCCTCTTCCAGCTCACCATCACCTCTCTTTATGCAAGTGCAAGTGCAAGCCCCCACCTTCAACCTCTTCCTTTCAGCACTCTTTAGAAGTGGCCAAGGCCCCCTAACTCACCTTACTAACACCACTGCATTCTCTCAGCTCCCGGTTAATGCAGTACAGGACCCAAGGTAATCCTAGTTATTTTAAGGTTAGCTGTAACTCTTCGTTTTGCCTGAACTTCTCCACTTGTGCCTCCCACTGCTCTTTCCTCACCCGCCTTGGCTGCTCTTCATTTAACCCCTCCAGGACCCATTTTTCAAGCTGCACTCAATACCACTACAGCTCAAGTTGAACTTTCAAACTCATGGAGGGTTGGGAGCAGGAGGAGGAAAGGCAAACATTTTCAAAGGAAAACATGAATGTTAAACAGGACGAGTAAGAGGCTGCTCCAAAACACACAGAGTACTTAGGAGATTGAGATAAAGCAGCTCCCATACACTACTAGTTTAAACCTGATGCAGAACATCTGCTCCTGTTTCACTTTGAATGATTCATGTATCCTTTCTGCAGCTCCAGAGAGAGAAGGACCACCTGAGCAGAGATAACCCGCAGGTTCGCTTATACTGTTTCCAGGAGGAGCAAACACTTGCCAAGATTAGCTGAGAAAAATCGAACGGCTGAACAGCCAGATGGGCTATGCAGTGCCTGTGCATCAGCCTAATAAGACTTTTTGTTCCCTCTTCACCCACCCCAAAATTGCAGACAGGATTGGGCCCCTCTCGTCCTGCCCTCCTCACTTAGTTTTTGTTGATTGACTAAGATCAGCCAATCTTAGGAGCTGAACTGCAGCTTAAAATTACAGCTTGTCGGAAGTACGATGAGATCTCTCTGCTCCCTGTGGCGAGGTAGTGGAGCAGCCCTGAATCCACTAAAATATGGGCATATTTTAGCTATGACCTGCCTTGTTAGGGACTGAAGGCAACAGATGTACACATTCAGAGGGGATAAATGCTGGTTCCCAAATAAACCTCAGATAAAATGCAGAGGGATCTGCAGGTGCTGGCAGGATGGATAATTCCTCCTGAAGCAGCATCTGGAGCTGCTGTTGCCAACTGAGGTCTGGGATAAAAATAACACTCGGTATTTATCTGGTCGTTTTCCATCTGTAAACTTCAAAGTATAATGCATCATTCCCGCTTTCCAGATGTGAGAAGCAAGCCACAAAGAACCAGTCCAGTGTTTTTCTGCATTTTTCTACCATCTTCACAAGCTGAACCTTGTCCTCTCCCAACATCTCTTCCCTGCCCAAGTGCAGCTCTGCTGGGTTCAAGGCAAGGCAATCCAATGCTAGCAGCACTTTCAATTTTCTGTCATTCTGTTCATACTTTAAGATGGGTGATGAGGTTTATTTTTCGGCCCTGGTTCCTGGTACTTCTCTGGGAGAATTTCAGAACAAAACATCTACTTAAATATTTGTCCTCCTTGAAGTTACTAGTCCTCCCAGTTACATAAAGGTTAAGTAAACAGATTAAACTGGAGTCTCAAAATCCAGGTTGAGAAACTGTGGCAGTAAAGAATGCTGGTATGAGCAGGTCACAGATATTCAAAGTATTTGGTTTAGACTTAGACCTTTCCTTCTTTGTTATTTCTTTCCTGACCAACCATTGTGAGATTCACCATTGGTTATAACTTCCATATCAAGTTGGTGCCTATGAGAAATTAATAACAGAAATTTGGCACTGCCTGTTGTGAAAATATGTAATGTACTGCAGCAACACATACAGTTCTCTATTTATCAAAGCAATTATCAGATATGCCACTGAGATCTAATGGAAAGTCATCAAAGTTCAGTACAGTCAGAGCACTTCAAGCTGTTGTATTGGGGTAAAAAAACCCCATGCTTAAAGTACAAACAACGAAAGGTTACAGGGATTCATCTGTTTTTCAGTTTGACAATGAGTTTGTCACACCCCTGAAAATCAACCTATATGTTACTGAAAAAACCACGAAGTTCACGGATCTATAAAGGTCATAGCGAGAAGTAAAAGGCAGCATTTGTTTCTGTCTGGAAAAGTACTGGGTTCACTGCAAGAAACAGGGGCGTGAAAAGCAGGCAGTTTATCTGGAATAGGTGAGCAATATTGAGCCAAACCAGTCCAATTTGGAGAAACAGCATTAAGAAGCTGGTTAGGGGGTACAGCTGCAATGAAGTACCACAACTCTGCCTACCTGCTTTAACCTACCACATTTTACTCATCTGCATTAAAACTAACTAGAAACACATCAGAGGAGGTGAAGGAGAGCATGAAGGAAGACAAGCCGTTTGAGGGATCCCATGAAAAAACTCAAATGTAACAAAATCACATTCTGCCTGGGAACAACTCTCTGGGTTTGAATGGCATCTGCCAGTGCAGTCGGGTACTTCGACACTGGTACAAAGACGAAGGAATGGTCTAAAATGTCTGCCCATGGAAGACAGGAGAAAAAATTTGGTGAACAGGTTTTTAAAGCATTACAGACCCCTCCAAGGAAGCAAGCAAAATCAGAGCCTGGCTCTGGCATTAGAAAGTGAAGAGGAAGGAACACAGAGAAGAAAACAAGTTGATATGTGGTAAAAATACTGCTCCTACATCTCTGGGCTGAAGAGCTTCCTTTGAGAAGCTCTCGCTTTTGATGGCAGAGGATGACATCTCTCTGGGACGAGAGGAAAGGAAAACAGAGAAGCCTGTGATAGATGAAAACTACTAAACAAAAGAGGCTGTCTGGGGAATTAATATTTATGAAATGCAAAAAAGACTGTAGTAAAATAAGAGATAACACAAACTTAATAAAAGCAGAGATGTTCTGAATTAAAAAAACAAGACGCAGAGCCTGCAATCTGCTGCTCTACTATCAAGAAACCAATTCCCCTCTGTCTCAGGCAATGTCAAAACAGAATAAAAAAACCCACATATGCCTGATCCAAAAGCCAGTGAAGTTAATAAAAAGATATCCTCCTGATTTCCAAAAGCTTTTGATTTGACTCTTTGGGAATTTTTGATGCTGTTAAGAGCTGCATACCACCACTATTACTCCCTAAAGGAAGCCTATTGCTTTCCCAATGGCACAGAGAGATGCTATAGGGCTGAAGGGTTATTGCCACAAGTTGAATGGTTTCTCTGCTCAGTAGAGAATGATGGTGCAGCCTAAATCCTGGTGTTGGGTTTTTGGGGAGTTACCTACAGTGCTATGGAGATAATTATTTCTGAAACTGCATATGGGAGTTACTGCACCAATGACTTCTCAAAGCCATTCAAAATCTTGCCCCATCACAGCTGTGAGCTAGAAAAGATGTTTTTACTCAGAGACCCTCCTTCTGCCATGGAGTGTTATAGTCTGCCTTATTAAATGTGCTGTCTAGTCTCTCATTTGCTTTTGGGGCAGAAAATGCTTTATAATCCTAGTGCTTCTCTCTGTTGATATTCTGCTAAAGTTTATGTTTCCTTTTTTGTTGGGTTTATTTTTTTTCATTACATAAACCCATGGCCAGAATATCATGAATGTAGAAATGGGTCAGTTGAAAAAGACTGAATGAAAACCACTGTGACAACCTCAATTCTGAGTTTGTTTCTCTGTGGGTTCATTTCTTGGATGGGGCTTTCATTTTAGGTAGGGTTGTTTTTCCTTTCCAGGCATGGTTTGCTCTGGTTTATGCTCAAGGACTTAACACTAACAAAGTCCTATGGTTCTGTGAAAAGAGTATAAACATGAGCTAATCATCTGAAAATCTTACATTCTACACTATTTCTTTCCTTTAAAAGTGCTTCCCAGATTGAGGTCTTTAGACGGTATAACTGCAGCCTGGGTCCCCAGGCTCAGAGCTACAGATGCCACGTAAACTGTGGCACCCCTTCCTCACAACGGATCACGGTTGAAAGGGTGTTGCTCCAGTACTTAGGGCACACAGAGAGCCAAACTGCACAGACCCTCTGCTCAAACCCTCTTCAAGGGAACAGCCCTTGGTATTCAGTACTGACTTGAAGAGGGATGCTTGCCCCAAGCCAACACAACATTGGGTTGAGGTTGTGTGGGGGGCCACAAGGCCCTTCTTCCCACTTGGTGTGCTTAGGGGATGGGGCACAGCTCCCACAGGGGCAACAGCGCGAGGGTGATGCTAACTCACCTTCATCCATTTGGTTTGTGTGGGCATGACGGTGCAGTGGAGGTGCCACCTGGCCTGATCCCACCTCGAGCCTGTGGCTGTCTGGGTGACAAATCTGCACAGGCAACTGCTCCTGGAAATATCAGCTTCTTCCCAGGGAAGAAGGTGTGAGTGTCTAAAGGGAAATGCCAGGTCATGGGGCGTTTCAGAACTATTAATATGATTTAGAAAGAAAAAGAAAATCCATGCTGCGCTATTAGCAAAAATCAGGTGTTAGAGTGCAAGGAAGACACATAAAACACTGCATTAAACCATGGCAGTTTTGCTTTACCTCAGAACATAAAGTTTATTGAATGGCTCCCAGAAGAAGGGAAAATTGATTTGACATTCAGCAATAAAGTTTGCAATTAGTTTTTTATAGAAAAATCCACAAACTGTGCTTGACTTCTGACAATTTTTTATGGCATTGGCTGGTGAACATCTTCATCCAGCACCATCCATTGGTGGGAGCAGGATGTACAGCTGGTGGAGGGCTCTGGGTTCCCTCACAAGGAGCCCCATGGCAGAGGAGGAGCCCCATGGCAGAGGAGGAGCCCATGGAGAAGCCCAATTCTCCCTGTTGTGCTATTGGAAAGGAGCAGAGATGGGTCCCTTCACCCACTCAATGCCACTCCAACCACATGGAGAACTGGCACACAGGACCAAAGCCGTGGTTGACCTGGCCTCCAGTGAGCCCCAAAGCTGGGGGAGGCAGTGACGGTGACCTGTTCTCTAAGCTTGGCCATGCTGGAAGAGTCAAACTCATGAACGTGTCTGTGGCAAAGCAGGACTGGTGTTTTGTGACTGACAGACCCTTGAGCATTTCTAACCATCTGGTTTCCCAGAACTGGCCATTGCTGCCAAATTAACAAAATAAATTAAATGCATGGATATGTGGAATCATGGGAATGCAGCTAGGGACATAACATACCATTTCATGGAGATTTAAAAAGGTCTGCCTCAGAGATAAGACAGGGTGGGTATATAGAGATAGGATAATTTAAAAGATTCACCAGCACAGTAAGAAAACACTTTCTGAAATTATTTAGGCAACAAAATTTTATGTTCAAGGACTCTAGAGTCATTCCATAGGCAGCTCACAGCTATATAGCTACTGTGAAGAATAACAAATACAATTTTCAATGGAAAATTTATAGATGTGGTTTTAAAACGTACACAACGATACCCTCGCCTTGCCTTTTTAATGGCCCTGCCTTCTGTGTGTTCACGGCCTTCCTGAAACTTATGTGAAGTTTGAGAAGACTTGTAAATCACTTCCTCTCCTGGATCTTTAAATAGCAAGGGATTAAAACTAAAAGCAATCTCTAATTGTATCAAAGAAACCGCTCATCTAGTTCTGGCTGTGGTCATCAGGCACTTGCTCCCTCTGCGACTCAACAAAGTCAAGAAACCACAGATCATTCCCAGACTCAGTTTTTAAAAGTCTGTATCTAGACAATGGTAATTTACACTACAGTTAGTCACACTAACCTATCCTTTGTATCTAACCTAGCAAGACCGCCAGACAGAGAAAACACATATTTTATTTAGAGATTAAAAGATGTGTACTCAGCAGTGCTCTCACTGCTATACACTGAAAAGGTGAATGACAACAAAAATATGACCAGACCGGACCTATCTGTCATCCAAACATAAAGTAGCAGCCTTTCATTTGGGATATTTGTGAACAAGAGGACAGCTTATGTCTGTGTAGGAGCATACGTGGTCCTCACAGTTACAAACTCTTGGTCCCACTGTGAAGCACATAAACAATATTATAGTTCAATAAATGTGAAACTTGCTCATGCTGACACAGTGAGTCTGTGGCAGAGCCAAGCTTGACACCTAACAGTGTCCTGGTCTCCTATCATTAACACCAGCTTCTGCAAGCAGTAAATCTACCAAAGTAACAAGACAATCAAAATAAAGGTTTCCCAGGTTCTGGTTCAATGTTTCCCCTTCTGCATCACGCTTTTCAATTTTCCTACTGAGTTCTGAGCCCATTGAAAAATGCCTTTGCTGTTGACAAGGCTAGAATGAAGCACAGCACCATTTTTTACCATGTCCACATTTCACTGCAAGAAGACTGTGGTTTGGATCACAGGCCTTATGAAAATAAATGTCAATCTTGCCAGTGACTTCAAGGAATTCAGAAGTTCCTCTGCTGTGTTTGTGCAATGCCCAGAGCCATGAAGGGTTGATTGCTAGCTGAGACCAGTAAGTGCTGTTCCAATAATTAATACAAATAATGGAGAAACTGAGCAGTCCCAGATTAAAAGGCATAGAAAGTGAACAAGAGGGAGAATACAGACAAATAACATTAATGTGCTTTGCCTCTTCACAGCAATTTTCTTTTCATTGCAAAAACAGGTATGAAAGGTTTTTTTTCTTTTCAACCACCTTACAGCTAGTGCATCAACAGCAATTTCAGAGAAAAGCAACACTTTTTATAATGAGGGAATGCAAAGCAGACTTTTGTAAAAAAACAAACCAAAATAAAACAAAAAAATCTAGAAATGTTTCCAATCTCTATGCCTCAATGGGGCTGCTCTGTTTCATCAGTCTGAAATGATGGGAATTGTCCAGTAGCTATAAGGAAAATATCCACCTGAGAAAGTTATGAGAATTTTTGCAGGATGCAACACACCCTGCTGAGGGCTCAGCAGACGACCTGTTAAAGTGAGGGAGATTTATGTTATTAGGAGAGCTGCCCACAGGTTTTATTATTAAGTTTAACATCAAACTTTTCACACAGGAGGAATTAAAAAATGAAAAGGACAACAATTTTGATCTCCTAAGCATGAGTCTAGTCCTGAAAGTTTACATGCTGATGTGACTGAGGACTGCAAACAGATGAGAAGAACTTGATATCTAGATCAACAGACTGACAGTGCTCTGAGGTGCCTCCCACGGTGCTGGTGTTTGTTTTAAGAACTCCCACTTTGAAGAACATAATAGAGACATTGAGGTTTGGTAAGTTCTGACCTGAAGACATTTCCCCCAATCTTGTAGGTCATGTTTTCTGTCTTTTCAGTCACCGGGAGCCAACGGGAAGTTCATGCCAAGGCAGTATTTCATGCTCTCAATAACAATGCAATTTCTGTAACCAGATTTTTGGAACAGAAAGTTCTTATTTTGGGCAAATCCCATGTGAAGGACATGCCTCAGTAGACAGATGGATACTTTCAACTCAGTGATACAGCTTATGGAATCTATTATTAGACAGACAGACAGCTACTGCCTCATCGTGCTTCATATGTTAAAAACTATTTAGTGTAACGCAGAATCTTGTTAATGCAATACAGAAGTACACATATTTTAAGTGAAAGAGAAATGCTGAAATGCTCTTGTTGCGATATTCTAATTTAGACCTTGATCAAAAAAAATCAGTCACTTTGCACTTCATGGTTCAGATGAACTACAGCATGCCTGTAAAATGGTATGACTAGGGTGGCCTTATAACAGGTAAGGGAACAGCTGTCTTTTCCGGAAATTTCTGTATTACATAATTACACTGATTTCCATATTGTGCTACAAAATAGCTACGAGACAGAATATTGTCTAGTGCTGCAGGCAAGGATGTGGGAACCCTCAGACTCGTGCTTAAGGGCTGATCCATGGAGAACAAGAACCCCCTTCCCTTGTTTCTACCAGCACTTTGTACAACGTTGCAGCAGGCTGTCATTTTTATGTCTGCATACAGTCTGGCAATCTGAGCACACAATTTCTGCTTTCATATCCGTAATGCATCTAGGATCAGTTAATGTCAATGGAAATCCCTCCTGGGGACCGAATACAACATGAGAGAGGGTACAGAGATATGATAGCGAAATTTGCGCCTTGCAGTTGGAAATGCTGTTTTCCGGAAGGCGCTTAGGAAAATGCCCGGCCTGTGACACTGTCAGTGTTTCTGCACAACACTGCCAAGCAAAGAGGCACTGGTTTGCCACTACTTGGACCTTTTTCCAGCCATATCTGTGAAGAAGGTCTGATCAAAATTGGCAGCCTTTTGCGCAGGCAGCCTGGTACGCAACTGCGCCTCGCACCTGCAACGTGAAGGGCAATCTGCGTTACAGCAGGCTACATGGAGGTGTTTGGTGTACGTCTCACAGACGTGATGTGTAGGTCAGGCCCATCAGATGGGAAACCACGTAAACAAAAGTTCTCTGCAATGCCATACCAGCTTCTCCTTTTCAGTTGGGAACCACAAGAAGGATGGGGGAAACAGCGTGATCAGAGTGGTACAAAATAAGGTTTCATGGCCCCTAGGCGTCCAGGCCTAGACTCTCGCTCAACTGTGCACAAGCTGGAGAAGAGCCCATGCTTGCTACACCCTTGTCACCAGACCTGGTTGGGCACACCAAGGTTGGTCATGGCAAATGGTGTTTCTGTCTGGGACCAGTGCAAAGGGGACAGCAAATGCCCTGGTTTGGGTTGGCTCTTAACTGCAGTGCTGAGGGGACAGAAAGTACATGCATTGCCCTAAATCTGTATTAAAATCAAAAGAAGCCAAAATCACTGGGCTTTTCTTCCTCAGCTAAATCAAGTCTATGGAAATTCTATGACTTATTTTAGTTGAAAATAACAGTGTTGGTCCAAAGCCCTTTTAATGCCTTACCCTGCTCAAATTCCCAGAGCCTGGATATACCACCAAGCTGGGCAAACTTTACAACACATTGCTGCTCTGCGTGTTTAATAGTGCTGAGTATCGGTCTGGAGCTCTGTTTCCACCGGAGACAGGTCGATGACATTAACTCCCCACTTCAGTGGGAAATTAATTAGTATAATGGCAAGTGCTTTTCAAAAATCCCACCTCTCCCACTTTGCAGTTACTTTTTTTTTTAATTATTAAATTTCAGTTGAGAAAGGCAAAGCGGGTAAAAATACAGAAATAATAGCAAAGGAATACTGAAGTCATCCTGTAACACCTAACTGAGTAACTGGCATGGCTCATCTGACCACTTACTCTACTTCCCATTAAATGGGGTCTGTAAATAAACGCTGAGCAGATATATAACCCATGTGCTGAATTTTATTTTTGCTATAATAATAAAAGCCACAGAGAGAGATTCATGATAACGTGAATCCTCACTCGATTGCGCACAAGCAGCAGCATTCATTACATTTTGATGATGCATTTAGCCCTTGGAGTACAAAAAGAGTTTTACCTTTTTTTTTTTTGGCAATTTGCATGAGAAGTACGGGGCATTTAGTCTTTGAATTAATCAAAATATCTCTGCCTTCAGTGAATAAATATATTTGAATACATGAATAAATAATATATTTTGTAAAATAATGAAACTCATTTAAAATAAGGCTGAGAATGAGGTCACAGTTTTTATTAAATGTGACATTTTCCATAGTGTTTACACTGCAAGAGATAATGGGCTATATATTTTAAAGGGGGTAACAAACCATCAAAAATCAACTTTAGATAAATTAAAGTAGCTTTATTTTCAGCTTAAAAGCACTGAGCTTCTAACCTGACTTTCAGAAAGTCAGGTTAAGATGATTCAAGATTAATTTCGCGATTATGTGCCTAGGATGAAAAATTTTAATTTAAAACTAAATCAACCACTTAATTGACAGTCAATCCTCAGGACTAGGGGTCTAACTGAAAGGTCAATCTTGCTAAAGCTGTCAGGCGCCTACCCTCAGAATTAAATAGAAATATTTCATCCAGTACTTATATTTAAGCTAGGCATACCATAAATACAATGTACTGATTATCTTAATCATAGATGTTAAGTTTGCACAAAATCTTGTTCTTGGAAGCAGGCAGAGAATTCCTATAGGCATAAACAGGAACTGAGCTTGAAAAACTCTCATGAAAACCCACCAAGCCAGATACAAAATCTATTCACCAACAGTTGACTTGAGGACAACTCTATTTTACTTGGCTGCCTAAAAGCATACCTGGCCCAGAAAAGTCAGCAAACAAAAATGGAAGTGAATCAGGTACTAGAAATTAATTAATTTGCAGAAATGAAAAATAAGGCAGACATCTTAAATAGTGAAATCTGTGGAACAGACACTGTAATACCACCACCACCACCTCACTTCATCCTTGGTGTCCCACCAGCCCGCATTCAACAAGCAGTAAGGGAAGACTGGACATATCAATGCATGGTGGCAGTCAGTTGCCAGATTGTTTTCTTTTGCTTCTGTCTGCTCAGGGCTCATGTCATTTAGTCCAGGGTAATGAGTACTTCATTAAAAATGTAATGAAAAACCTAACTCTACAAGAGTTTTATAATGTTGTCCATTACCACCATATTTGAGCATTGTAATTAAAACAGACATTCGTTATGCTTCGCCTCTTGTAACTGTGCTACGTTAGGTTTCATCCATTTAACAGCTACGTCGAATGCCCCTTCGTGATCTGCTTGTTATTCCCCCTGTGCTCTCAGCTGCTGACAGGATGAATTGTTTTGATTACAATGAACCAACAGCTTAGCAAGAACTGGGCTAATGGGAAAAGTTAGTCCTGCTCTGCTTTTTCTTCAAAGGTAGTGGTTTCTTCGTCACTAGTACGTCATATGCTGTGTGGTCATTGTAAATTGGTTAAATATCCAGGCCATGTGACAAAGTTACCTAATTCGGTGTATTTATTTGCCAGACTTTTCCAGTTGAAACAGATTCAAGTCCAGAGATCCTCTCTCTACCAATCAGGCTGGACAAACCGACCCCTGGGCCTGAGCATTGGTCTGCGTTGTCCCTCCTGGTGGTCAGGTCTCTGCCAGGTGCCACACAAACCTCTCCCAGACAGTCCCTGGGCATGGTTCAAGAGTTTGCTCTGACCTGGGCCATCTGGATGGTTTGGATACAGCTGTCCTGGTCTGGAGGTGAGGGGGACAAGCTGCAGGGAAACAATCTGTGCCATTGCATTTCATTTCTGGGCCAGAGAACGGAGCCTGGCTCTCTTTGCTCACTGTCACATCCCAAGCTTCGTGTTTGCTCTGCTCTAAAAAGCAGAATGTTTTGGGTTATACTCTGGTATGCTTTCGAGATTAAAAGCTTTTTTGGTCTTTTGGTTTTCACTAAGAAAAACAGTTGATGTCGCCCATAATTTTAACCTTTTCATCAAAGCCTTTATAAATCTCATGCATTCTAATGCACTGGATTTTGTAGTATGGTGGAGTTATTTGCCCAAAGCAATATTCACAAAGTGTAATTGCAAGCAGCGCTCTCGGCAAGTCATTAGGATTAGTGATGAAACGATCTGCAGCGTGGCTGGCCCATGGAACCTCCAGAGAAAGAGCTCAAAGACTTCAGCTGACTACACATAAACCGCCCTCAAGTACAAAAGAAAAATAATTTAGTCTCACAATAACTCAAGTTGAAGGCTGCCTTTAGGCTGTGATAACCTCTCTCCATCTAGCAAATTTCCCCAGTAGTCCTAGGAGGAACTTTTCTGTGCCAGGAATGCATGAGTGGTTTCCACTGCTATGCCCAGGTATTTCAGCAGCTGAGGAAGTGGGGGGAGGAGGAGGAGTTTGGGAGAAATTCTTGGAAGACCGGTGAGGAATTGAGGATAGGAACAGCATGATTTACAGACCCATGTGAGTAATCCAGGTTGCAAGTCAGTGCCAGTCACACTGCTATGAGTGATGTCAGGGGTGTCGCAGGAGCAGGATGGAGATACTTCCCCAGTTCCAGCCAGTTAACCCTGGCACACCATAGATTACAAATCCCAGTGGTTTGTTATCCCAAGTCAATTTACCAAGTCTTTGACTTTAAGAGTACTTAGCTAAATGAGGTGAATGAAGTAACTGAGAACTCACTGGTATCATCTGTATCACTAAATAAGGCCCACTTTTATAAATGCCATCCTCTGTTACCTGACACCCCCACTCGGATAGTCTGAGCACACAGTGTTCACTACCGTCTTTATTCTCACAAGAAAGTACACTGGGGTTCTTCCATCAATAATGCAAATACAATTATGAATTTTTGTGAGAATGAGGCTGGAACTGGGCACTGCCGGGCAGCAAGGCCCCAGTCATGCCAAGGTTCGTGTTGAGAGTCAGTGTTAAGCCCTCTGCACTGTCTGATGTGGTGAGCTTCAGAAATTCCCATGAAGCTTGTTGAAAGAGGCCCTCATACAGCATTGCCTGGAAGGCAGGTTGCTCCTTCAGGCTGAACGTGCACAGAACGCATGACTCCTTGTCTGGTAAATACACTCTGTGAAACAACAAATGAAATCAGCTTTTGTTTTTCCCTCCTCAAAGGTTTTTGGAGAACCTATGAAGGAAGAAGTCATAGGGCAAGGTTCTCCAGCAGCAGATGCCACATGGGATGGTACCATGGTACTAGTTGTCCATAATATGGAGAATTAAAGGTAAACAAATAAATAAATAAATAAAACAAAAGTAAGGGGAATCATGTAAGCACAAAGTTAAAGAAACCAAATAAGCAGAACTGACAACCTAGAGGCACGTTCCCCGTTTACATCCAGGCACTGGGATGGAGTGCACCTCAATTCTGTTGGTAGAAAAGGAAAGTCTCCCATCCTGGCTGCCTCCCACCAGGGTCAGAATGGGCACATGGTATGCACATTTCAGGAGAAAATCAAGATTTTAATTATAAAAAAATATACTTGGAAATAATGCCACTTTGACAAACTCCTGCAGCTCTGGGCAAGACCCTTAGTCACAATTTTCCCCTCCTACCAGACACAGTTGTCAATTCCTATTGCTGCTTCATATGCAGAATTATATGCATTTTCCCAGCATCTAGAAGATTAAATATTCCATGCTGTTTGACTTATTTCTGTTACTCTTGATATAGATCACACAGAACTGTGATTCATGTTTTAATACTGATCTTGTAATTAGTTCAGTGCAGGTAAGCTTTCACGCTAGGCACAGTCCTACATTTACTCACTTGGATGCCATTGTAATATTGGGCTTTAGATGCTAAACCTTTGCAAAGAATCCTGTTTCATGGTAGACAAGAGCCTGTTTCACACTGCGGTAACAGCCTCCTGTAATGACACCTTATCGGAACTAGGCTTCTCATGCAACTTGCATGACCTCCCTCACATATGCATCCAGATGGTACATCAACAGCACCATTCTTGTTACCTAACCCCTAATCCTGGGGAGGAAGCATTGGACAGTCAATGCACAGACAAATGCCGATCCGGCTCGTGCTCCTCTGTTATCTCTCTTTATTTATCAACCACCCCATGTCTCAGAGGCTCACCTCTAGCAGTTTGTGACAGCAATGCAGCACCTGCTGACTGCTTTCTGAATGCTCTTTACAGCTCGGCGTTATCACTGCCCACCACACTGCATCGTCCTCTATTGGGCAGGAGGAAATGCAGGGCGCTGACATGGTATGTTGTACGCTGGCAATGTACAGCATCCAAAGCACAGTTAATTTACTGATTACTAACAGAACCTGCTAAGCACCGGATAATGGCTTTAAAACATCCTCACAGAAAGATAAAAAGGACCTGACCTGCAGCTCCTGTGTGCTTTACTGTAGTAGTATATTCATTGTTTGTGGGTTTGGTGAGTCTTCTGAGGATGGATCATTCATCCTTCCACTGAAAACTACCACGGGATTTGGAGAGAGGGAATCCTGAATCTCGTGAGAAGTCATCTTAGTGAGCCCTGCCAAGAGGCCTCCAGCTCCAGCCACAAGGCTGCCAGGGGCATGTGAAGGGTGAACAGTCCCTTCTGCCACGGTCTGGAGCAGCTGAGAGTACAGCCAATGAACCCAGGAACATTCCTCTACCCCTTCAAAATCTCCTGCCAGGAGCCTCAAGGAGCTGACCTCTGTATCAGATGGTGCGAACCTCCTACCCCACCATCTGACCTTCCCTTGCCCATCATCACGTTATGACTGCATGGAGTCCTCCTCTCCCTGTAGAGAAAGGAGCAGTATTTGCCCTGCACTAAAGCAGCTTTGCAGCTTCAGAGAAACTCTTCTCACTTCAGTTAACAAGAAGATTATATATCCAATGGGTAAAGCTTTAAAAAAAAGACCTCTCTGTTTATTACTGTACTCTGACTCTGGTATGGTAGTGTGTGTAGAAAGTTCCTGATCAAACTGGAGTTTTGGGAACAAAAACAATCACAGAAACAACCACAACAAATCCTGCCAAATTTTGCATGGCTATATTTTTTCTCTGCTGGGAAATTATCATTTAGCAGATTATACCAAGTCTAAACAGTTTACAAGCTCTTTCACTGCTACCATCATATTCCTCCAAATTAAATACTAAATTGCACCCATCTATCCAGACCATTACATAGAGAGATGCAGTCCTTGGCTATTTTGGGCTTCCTTTTCAATCTTGCTCACAAAGCGCAATTGCAGATTTTCATTTCATAAAGGTAAATTCTTCTCATCACAACTGATTTAGAAGCCAATCAGAGCCATAGCCAGTAACATAGACCCATTTCAGGCATACAGCACTCCAACTGGTATCACCCTGTAAGCTGAAATAAGCTTCTCCTTTCATTGAGGAGAGAGAAGGGAGCTGTTTATATGGATGGACATTAAAGGCACTGTCTACTTCGGAGCACACATCCAAGAAGTGGCATTCAGCTGATTCAGTGGCCTGAACAGATCACGTATTAAAGGCTGTCTTATTTACAGGCATTTTTGAGAAAATATCAGACTCTAACTTAGCTGATCATCTTGACACAGTCATGCACTTAAGTGTGCGTTTAACGTTAAGCCTATGCTTAATTGTGAAAGTCAAGCAGCTGTTCTGCCACTTTGCAGTACTGTTACTTCTGCTTTTTAAGAAACAGCTACAGAAAGTAACAGGAAAAGCTACCTAATCTTCCACGATGTTCTAAGAACCTTATGACATCATCATCATTTCTTTACATGACTGCTACAGTTTTTCAACATACAAGACTGCAAATATCCCCATACTTTGAGGGCAACTATGTAATTCCAGAGAATCTTGCCATGTAGTATGTGCCACTTGATTTCACATTAAAAAAAGCTATCTCCTAGACTACTGTCTTTCTCTACTGCTACTCCCTTCAAAAGCTGGAGAAATGATTGAGGAAAGCTTTGTTATCCAAAGTGTCACCACAAACTGGAGATGGAGATCAAGAAATAGGGCTGCACTAGATACAAATTCATAGCTCCCATCTTCCCAAACTAGACAGTGGGGATGGACAGTTACACATTTATGGAGCATGCACTTTCCTTGAGGAAGTTCTCTTGAAACTGGTTGCTGATGTGTTTGAGATGGGCTTGCTTGAGGTGATAAAGCCAGTGGACTTAACCACTTAAGTCCACCAAAGTTCAGGAAAACAACAACAAATATTCTGGTGTGGTGAGGTTCATCATGGCTTCAGCTTAATATTCTGGTTGTAGGGGACCAGCTTTTCCTACACTGTGATGTATAAAACCACATTCATGCCCATTAGCAAACAGAAAACAGCATTCTCTGATATTGCAGCAATCCCATACTTGGACAGCACTCCATGTATTTTACTACTCCTTTATCGAGTGTTTTTTGACAGCCAGATGTGAGAGTAGAGAAAGCCAGCACCACCTGACTACCCCTTCTCCCATGCCAAATGTCCTGCAAGCCGCTGATACTGCCCATCTCCAGCAGTGGATCCGCCATGAGGCACGGCTGAGAGCAGCCCCATTGCCCTTCTCTTCCTCAAGGCAAGGTTCATTTGGCAAGGTGTGACAGCAAAATCCTTAATACACAAGTATTAGCCTCAAACAAATAGACATTTGAGAGGGATTTAAGGCTAGCTACCTTGTCTCCTTAAACTTTTGCTTCAAAGAAAGCCTGTTTCTCTACCCTGAAAAATAATGCTAGGGATGGATAAGTACAGAGTTGTTCTTCAGTTACTGAGACAGTTAGCTACAGCTCTCCCAAAATGTTAGGTTTGCACTGTGCTTTAATTACAGGCTGTATTGCCTACATGGTAGACAAGAAAGAAATGATAATGCCATATGCTGCTTTCTATATTTGCTGTCTAATGTCTGCAAAAGTGCATCCTGGGAGGAAGCCTCCCCTTAAAACCTACTGGGAACGCCACAGGCATGGTAGCAAATGCTCCCATTTGTAGAACAGTAGCCAAACTGGGCTGACACCACTTGTGTAAAGAAAGGATATTGGGAGCAACAAGGGAGGAAAGCTGAAGCACATGCTATGTTGGCTATCATCCTGAGCTACGCATTACTTTGGCTCAAGTTAGAAAAGCCCTTGGGCCACATATAACTACACAATCAAAGTCTGTTTTATAACACCCAGAGGGACTGTGTTAAGGTTACCAGGCATCTTTAATCCTACTCTTTTGTAAGTTCTGAGAGACTGACTTTTTTTTCATGCATTCTTGCATGTAACCCTGTTTAGCTTAAAGTTAGTAATGATCATAACTTGTAATAGCAATGGAACCAAGAAGAGTCAAATGAGCATTTGTGTAAAGGCCAAAGGAGAGGCTCTAAAGAGAAAATGGGCTCATACTCAGATGTGCTAAGAAAATTGCTGTAAATTACATTATTTTGGAAAAGAAAGAACAACCCAGAAGTGTCAATATAAGGAAAACTACAAAGATGAAGGAGAGAGACTCTTTACTCTTTCTTTACTCCTGAGAAATGTTTCCTTTAGCCAGCTACTCACGATAAAGGATCCTTTGATAATCTCCTTAAGCACTCTACCAACACAAACACACGCAAACACCAAATTCTTACAGAATACAAAGAGGTTTTTTCTCTGCAAGAACAATAAGGGTGGCCATAAGACACATAATCTTCAGGATGCTGACTATTTTGGTCAATTACTTGAGTGGGGACAGCAGGTCTAGTGACAGGAGCAACAACAGAGCTCTTATTTTTGGAACCAAACAGTTATTTGCGAAGCTGAACTCACACAACTGACGCACAGACCTGTCAGTCAAATCAAGATCAGCATGTTCCCAGCTACAGCTCAACTGTAGGAAACTAGTTACTCCCTTGAGATGAAGTCCACCTCTGTCCACCAACATAAGGAACCTAAGGGAGGGACATGAAACCATCCCGAGACCAATCAATGTCTTGACAGATCAGGGATTACTCACTGTCAGCTCTGCTCAATGATCAGGTACTTAACTGTACCACATCTGCCCTAGAGCTTTGAACTGTGGATCTGTGGTCTTCAAAAGCTTGAATAAGGTCAGTTTCATTGAGATAGAATGACAAAAGGAGGGCTTTGGGAAAAGCTGTTTTCTTCTCTGGAAAGCAGCTAAACAGAATCATCTTAGCTACTTTCCAGAGAAGAAAAAAGCTGCCTCCAACGGAATAGCAAGTCTCAAGGCTGAGAGCAGTGGTATCGGGATGACATCGTGCTCAGAGGTAAAGCCTAACCCAAGAGGGCAGACGGCCTCTGCTGTTGGCGTAATCAGCTAGAAAAAGACATATATACACCAAAGAAGGATCAGAGCAAAAACTATTCTGTCTTGTCCATGAGGGCAAGTGCTTGTAGCCCTAACAAATTGTCAAGATCTCAGACAGAGTGTAAGATTCACAGAGATTTACACAGAATTACAAAGCTACAACTGAAAGCCTGAGCCATATCTGTATTCCTATTCAGTGTTCTTATTAAGCAAAAGCCACATTCAAGACAAGAAGACAGTCTGCACTGGATTTGGTCACCAAAGATAAGCCTCTGCTGCTGAGTTAACTAAGACGACGGGCTGCCTTGCTTAGCTGAAGCTGGCTGTGAGTGGTCATCCTGAAAAACTTGAGATAGTACTTGGGTACATCACCAGACACAGCATTGTAGGGAAGAAACATCTAATCTCCTGGGCTTCTGGAAGTAGCTCTTTAGCACTCAACAGGGTGAGGCCCTGATTGTCTTTCTGGGCTCACTATGAATAGCAGAAGATGCTGAGGCAATATGAGAGGAATATAATTGCTTGAGAGGGGGATGGTCCTTAAAGGACCCTTGCTGCAGTGTGAGGGCTGGTAAGCATCTGGAAGCAAAGCAGTATTTGAGTATATTGCCAGGTGGCCCTGCTGCCTCACCTCCTAAGCACCACTTTGTCCAGGAGAGCAGGTTTTGAGTGTGGTCAAGGATGCAGAACTCATCTGAGCTGATGCTGCAGAGAAGATAAAATCTCAGTCTGCAGCCCACTTGAAGCTCTCTGTTACACAAATTCAATTGCAGAAATACAAGACACAAGGATGATATTTCACACACCTGGGAATTATCTAGTGCAGTGGCTAGAGCTGTTAAAAGACCAGCAATTAACATAACCGCATCTCACTCTATGAGATGTCACTGTTTTTCAGGCCAAAGCTGAGATAACTTTCAAGGACATCTGTTTACACGTTCCCCAACCTCCACTAACCGCAGTATAAGCATAGTATGTGACGTGAATATACTGTAGATCAGTGCTTTGTGGTCACTGTTTCACAAGAGCATACAGCAAGACTCAGAATCAAGTTTTAGATAACCTCTACTAAATGAGGTTGAAACGTGTGAAAGGGTTCCTCTTACTTTTTGAGCTCTCAGCGTAACACAACAGATTAGTTTAATCCCAGTGGATGTAAATTGCAATGATTCTTCCACAGCAATTTATGCACTAGATATTACAGGCCCTTAACGTCAGCCATGGTAATTACTGTAGGAAGGGAGACAGGAACACAAGGTCTGTGGGGGTCCTTTCAAGGGATGAAGCCCATCAGCCTCCGGGCAGGGGGAGGCTAGGTCATGTCCTCACTGCTCCTCACTTGCCCTCAATCTGCCATTATTTGAAATCACTAAAGGGGGTGGAGAATAAAGTATACACAGAAATGGAAGTGGGCATGTTTGCTAAGGCTGAGAACCATTGTTCCTAGTGAAAGGTGCTCAACTTTTATCCATTTTGCTTCTGCTCCCCTGCCCATGATCCCATGCCCAGGCACTGCTTTGAAGTGGATGGAAGAGCTCAGGGTGCTTCTGAAGCTAGACTGGGAGGTGTTTCAGTGGGCCACGTACTGACACGACCCACTGCAGGCAATAAGGTCTTTGCTGTCTGTCCTAAAAATGTGACTCCACACTGGGACTTCTGAGTGAGGACATATCTCTGTGTCAGGCACATGTCTTGTATGTATACGCAGGTGCTTTTTTAAGGGCTGTAATCACTGAGTCTACAAAAGAGGGAAAAACTTTCAGGAGAGGCAGCCTACTAGCAAAAAGGACTTCTCTGGGTCTTAAAAGAGGTCACAGATTATATGCTAGCTTTCCATGAAGAAATTAATTTCACATGCCATTTCCTATCTTCCCTTCAAGTATCTGATCCCATTTTTAGCCTCTAGTCCTATTTAGAAAAATACTCTGCCTGTGCTCCTGTGAAAACTCAGAGTTAACTCTTCAGTGGCTTGTATGCACAAAGGGTCTCTGTTGTCCATTTTCTGGAGGCAGTCACAGATTGAGCCCCCTATGAGGTATTTTTCCTTCACACATATTCATCCAAGGATGGATGAAGCTTTTCAAGGTTTGAGCTAACACCACAGTACTTTTTACAAAATTTTGAGCAAATGTTTAGTTTCAAAGCCCAGTCAGGAGAGCTAAGAGGCCATCACAGGGCAGCCATTTGCTAAGCAAACTCACTTATCATCAAAGCAGAAGAGAAAGGAATTACATACATTGATAAAAGTCAATAAGTCATTAAAGGAAGGAGGAGAAATATGTACCTGGTTGTTTAACATACTTAAAAGAGATCCTCAAGGGATCTAGCATTACACAGCATGTATTCAGACCAACTGCTCAGCCAGAGGTAAAATAAGCAGACTCAAGACACCTACCCTTCCTTGAGCGTGTTCTTTCTCCAGAACAGGAAAGTCAGATGATTTATTTGTGGAATATCTTATTCACACACAAGCAAATTATTCAGGAACTCTAACCCAAATTAAGACAATGATTCCAGGAGACGGTAACTGTGGCCCCTTTGTAAAATGACAGGTCATCTCACATTACCTGTACACTGAAAAGACAGACCGTACAAAATGAATTGCAAATAAAGAGCTGGATTGGTTAACTCCATCTGAAGTTGATTCATGAATCTGACTCTACCAGCATCTAAATGTTAAATATCACCGGCACAACCTCTAATAGGAACTAAGCTCCAACCAGTTAGGAAAAAAAATCCACTGTGACCTTTCTTCTGATGTACTCAGAATGGTCAGCAAACCAGCAATCCATAATCTGTCCAGTTTTGACATGGAGGATGTAGTTTGGTCCATCATTGCAGACACCTTTACATCTTTGTGTAAGTGATCAGCTCTCAAGAATTAACAGCCCTTTTAAATGCTATTTTTCAGTTCTCAAAGCTATCGATCCAATCCCATTTCAGATCTACGAAGAAAGCTTTAATCAAAGCGGATGCAGCATAAAAAAGCAATGGACATGCTTTCCCCCTTCCCAAATCAGGGCCTGTACAGAACAACAGAACCGCAGCGGTGGCTGGGAGAAGCTGCCTCTTAAAGAAGCACCCTGCCACCCGTCACCTGTCCGGCAGTGTCCTGCCTCTGTGCAAGGCTCCCAATGAATTTCACACCCTGTAGGAAGAGGAAACCACTTCCTTGGACAGGACAGCACAGCTCCCAGCTTCTGCATCCCATCTTGGCAGCTGTGCCAAATTTTGCTGTCCCCTGGCATACTGTTTCTCTCCATGTGTCTGCAGGCAGCAAAGCAGATCTGCATCGAACAACATTCAGAAGTGCAAATTCTGCTCTCCACTACCGGTGCTATTGGCTGGGGCAATCTGTGTCAGAACGTTAAGATTTTTGAGGGAAATCTCATGTCTGAGCTTCCTGTCTTGTAAGCCAAATCTGAAGCTTGACAAAGTCAGAGAAAGTGTTTCATTACTTTCAGTGAGCATGGATCAGCATCACTTTAAACCTTAATCACAATACCTTCTAAACACAGCCTTTCATACCTGAAACACTGCGTGAAACTGAACAAAAGCAATATGCTATATATAAACACATGGAGGACAGCATTATGAAACTCTTTATAAGTTTCCTAATAATGCTCTTGTGAACTGAATCCTTTCAGTCAGCACCTCATCACGGTAAGAACCCATCATTATCTTCCTGCATACAGCATGAAAAACCAAACCTAGCCTCACTGTCCTGTACTTTCTTATTCTTCCTCACTGCTGGAATACCAGCTACAAAGGAGAGCGCTACACCTTCCAGCTAGCAAACCCAGAGTTTGAGTCACTGTTAAAAAAGATTATGCAACAGGATAAAGACTCCGATGCCTCCATCTCCTCCAAATTCACTGCAATTTGACCCAATAACTGTCCTGGAGCAAAGGCAGAGAAAGCCAGCTAACAAAACCACACAACTTTGCCATCTAACACTCTCATTTTCCTATGCTGCCAGTCAACGACTCTTAAAATTACCTTTCATAAAATTTAATTTCTAGCTTCAGAGGGCTACAAATCCCCTGGAAGTCTAATTATACAATTTCTTGAACCCATGAGGTGCCATATAGAAGCGATTTTTTGCATACTGATGGCTCTAGCCCAACATCAACATAGAGAAAGTCAGGGACTCTAAATGCAGCTAGAAATTAAACTTAATTTTAAGAACACATGGATATATTTTTCTTTCACATTCATACAACATTGTCTACAGTGTAACTGGCATACTCTGAGCTCTTCAAGGAAGGCAGAAAATATCACACAGTACCTGCTGTGTGTTTTAATATCGCTTCACTTGTCTAAGGAAAGCCCCACAAATTACAGACAGCATTTGATGGGGAAATTAAAATATCATCTACATTGCAACTGGTCTGCCGCCAGCTGTACGGCTCCCATTTGAGATGCAGCTGCTGTATAAACAGAGCCATTTACCAGTTTTACCTAAGGCAGACGGTTAAGTAGGTTTCAGCTGCTACACAAAAGATTGCGAAGCTTTACTTGCCTGCAAACATAGTCTCTGCAGAGCCACAAATGTTTTGAAGCCGTGTTGCATTTCAAATCCCCCAAATTGGGCCTGAATGGGCTGAGTATATCAAAAAGGGTATTACCCAGCTTTTCTGTTGTTGATATGTACGCTGGAAGAAAAAACTCTTTGTTGCCAAACTGTGTTTTCTTAAAAGAAATTTGAAGCTTCGACTTTCTCATCTCTCATAATCCTCACAAAGCAGGATAGCGTGTACCTTGGGAGGTGTTTAACTTGAAACTTGTTGAAACAAAAGGCTCTGGATTTCACCAGTGCTATGTCTTTTACTTGCTGCAGGCAAAGAATAAAAAAAGAGAAAGCTGTGAGCAGTGCCATCAAGCTATTATCTTTGGGTCTCATTCTGACTGCAGGCTTCCCTGCTCTTGAGGCAAGCTGCCCTGACAAAAAGAAATGGCACTGAGCTGCAATTGAGACAAAACGTAGATAGATCACACCGAGCTGACCAATAAACTCTGTTTGAATGCCTTTCTCTGATGGCGCTTCATTCGTCTGCGGGACGTGCAATAGAACAGAAAAGCATTCAGGCAAGGAAAAAAATTGAAATATAACGCAAATTTTGCCTGTAATTTTAATACTAGCAGTTGATTCATGCCATGGGAGGGCGGGGGAGCAGTTCTGTGGCAGTCTAAGTATCAACGATCATTTTTTTCCAGCATCACCGTAGCAACACTGAAGTTATTGTCAATGAAGCACTTTCACTCTAAGGTGCTATTTTTAGATTATTTTACCTTTCCAGAAGAATTACCTTCTGGGCTGCAATTTATCATGTTTGTTCCTCGGCCCATGGGTGAATTTTAGTGGGACCTTTATTTTATTTTTAAAGCAAAACCAACCAGCCCTGTTTTTCTCCCCGCAGACAGTTCTGCACTCAGCTCAAAACCTCTCTGCTTTAACAGCTCAGACCTGGCAAGTATCAATGAGGACTGAGCTCCTGGAGGAATGAAAAACAAAATACCAGTCTCCCTCCCCCAACAACTGCTGGTAAATGCAAAAGGAAGAAGAAATATATTTTCAGCACATGTTAAAACTGGGACTGAGGATGGGAAAGGGAGAGAAGTGGGGACAGTTGCAGGCAGGCAACTGAAGGTCCAGCCTTTTCAAAGGCTGGAGTTGGTGGCTGCGGAAGCCTCCTTTGCCTGTGCCCCATCCATTCATAGTAGCTTCCCAAATCTCAGCCTTTACCCCATCACACCATGCCAGCAGGGCAGCTGTAATCCAGGAGCAGGTATGCCTCTTGCTGGGATGCTCCTGCTTAGGTTGTCCCATCAGTGCCAGCACACAACAAGCAGCCTCTCCCAGGCCCTGCTCCATGCCACTGGGGATGGGAGAGGAGCCTTGGGAAGGTCACTTGTGGAGCAAGTGCCACTAAGTGTCTCCAGCACACCACATTGCGCATTTGGAGAGGCTAAATATATATTTATCCAGTGAATACACAGGACTGAGATTGCCACACATGTCCATAGAGCTTCAGTTCAGAAGCACTCAGTGGACATAGTAATGACTCAAGCTCATGCCTAATCAGGCAGCCTACAAGCAGGAGCTGATTATGCATATGTAGATACAAGATTCAAATGAGCCCTCTGCTCCTACTGCTATAAAGTTAAACAGATCCTGTACCTACCAAGTGTAACTGCATTCACATGAGATGTTGAATCGGTAAACTGTTTCGGTATAATCCTTCATTCCCACATAAAATGCAGATAAAATCTCTACATTACAGCAAAGCTTCAAGTTTCTAAGGTCCAAGGGGGTCAAGGAATGGTTTGGGGGGCATGTGATCACACAGAAAGGGTGACAAGCCCTAAAACAGTGCCACAAGACAAGCAGATACCCAGGCACACAACACATGCCTGCATATCTGCAGCCAGGTCTGCTGATGAAAGTGTTTGTGTGACTCTTGGCTAGGCATGAACAGTGTGGTTAGCACTGCTAAAACCTCTGAGGAGCACAGTGCAAGCCCCACACATGGGTGATGGTCTGCTGGTGGCATCCTGAGGGCCTTACACAGGGTATTTTACATCCAGACTTAACTTCAGCCTCCAAATCATAGCATCTCTACAGCACCATGGGGTTGTCCTGAAACTAAACCAGCAGTGAAGAGGTTAAGTACCTGGCCAAACATCACTTGCTCTGCCATGCATCACCTCATGCAGTGGGGGCACAGAGCTGTATAAAGGCAGGAACAATTTCCTATTCACACTGCTGAATAATATTCTTGTCTGAAACTGCAGTCTGTTTTGGGGGTCTGAAAGCAGTTCCCAAGTCCCAAGTTCCCAAGTGGTTACCTTCACCTTCCCTCCCTCTCCACCCCTCTGAGCTGTGCCGAGTGAAATCCCCTGGCAAAGACACCATCCACA
The DNA here is from genome assembly GCF_000695765.1 of Mesitornis unicolor. Classification (NCBI taxonomy): domain Eukaryota; kingdom Metazoa; phylum Chordata; class Aves; order Mesitornithiformes; family Mesitornithidae; genus Mesitornis; species Mesitornis unicolor. Next base: position 45,591 of record NW_010162981.1, read on the forward strand.
TGCGCTGGCCATCCCAGCAGCAGCCGTCCTCGGGCGGGATTTGGGAGCGCTCCCGAGCCTCTCGTCCCATCCCAGCCCCGCAGCTCTGGTCAAGCCCTTCATAATAACGTCACCCTTTGCTCAGAGCCGCGGTCTCAAGACACCGAACACCTAACTCATGGAAATTGGAGTTCGGAAAATACTAGTTTTGCTCTCGAATTTAAAATGTCAGTGAATTATCTACCTATTAACCTAGCACAGGTTTTTGATCAAATTGCATAAGACTTGTTTTTCTTAAATAACCATAGTCACAAGTGAAGGAGAAGAATTTAAACAGATTAAAGAGCACTATTAAGTAAGTCAAAGAATAAAGTATCTGCTGCTTCCTGAACTGCTAAAACATTTCTTTGTAGTGTAGGCTATATAATGTCATACGTTCTTCACACCAAAACTGTGTTTATTGACCAAGAGGTTAATGAAATAACCCAAATCACATTGAACCAGTGCTGAAAACAGGACAACACTTCTCACAAAAAATTTCATTTTCCACTTCTATTAGACATGTTATATTCTAGAAAAAGAAAAGCAAGCACTTTTCAACCTTCATTACGCCAAGGCAAGCTGTTATAAAGCACAAAACTAGGATAATGACACTGCTCCCAAACACTTCTTTCACCTGCCACACTTTCATACTTGGAGCACCTCTTGTAAGGTTTTATTTTCATATTAAACTGAATGTCCTTATTCTGCTCTCAAGTCCTGGAAGGAGTAACAAACAGGCATTTCTAGAAATTACCTTTTCTGAGAGTTGCTATTATGTACCTGCATGAACTCCCTCCTTCTTCATGTGTAGCCTGCACAGATGAGAACGACTCATTGAAACACAGCTTATCAGGGTATCAACTTTTTGTGCTGGTGATGGGGATATGCTGGTGTTTCAAATCTAAATAAATGAGTGCCTAAAGTATTGCAGGTTCATCGTATGGAAGTCCAGGTTGAAAATCTTAACAGCCCTAAGATGATCTGATCAAAACTTGGCCTGATTTTATAGATGGTGGGTCCAAAAGCTATGCCAGGACCCAGCCAGTCCTGCAATACATATCAGAGTTTAAGCACTTGAGCATAGCGACACACCAAATCATTTTGCTCACTGCTTAATATTATAATTATTGTATTAAAAAAGACTTAAATCACCTCAATCTTCTCCAAAAAGAAAACAAAGTGGAAACAAATAACTAGTGTCCAGGAAAGCAGAAAGGACTGTAGAAATGCTAGCGAGTATGGCAAATTTCCTGCAGCAATTATTTTTCCTTAAAAATACACCTCAGGCCAAACAAATCTGTCCACAAATACAACAAACTATTTCAATCAAAAAAGGGCAAGAAGTCAAACTGTTTAATCAATAAAAGCATTTTAAAGTTACAGGTGGGAGAAAAAAAACTAACATACAAAATATTATTTTTATGTTCCATAAGGAAATCATTCAGCTCTGGCTGAGGAACGATAAAATAATTAAACACCCTTCATTTTGGATTTCATTTCAAGCAAGAAAATGCCATTCTTTTGTTCACTTCAGATACATTTTCCATTATTTTGTTGGACTGGCCAATCAAGTATTCCACTCTACTATTACCAAGCCAGTTATAATTCTAATTTAAGGTTCCTGTATGGCAGTCACTTGGTGATGACATGTGCTGGGTTTTGCAATAGCATAGCCTACATCTTCTGCGTACTTGCCAATATTTCAAAAACTATAAATGGAAATCTTTAGAGAGGAAAACAGGGACATACCTAGGGAAATACGCTGGTCTTTTCCAGACTAGAAAAGAAATAGTCTGCACCTTATTTAAAAAGGCAAAGAGAAAAGTAAGTTGAGTCTGTTAAAGAAACATAGCTTGTACCTTGTAATTATAAGGGTTGCTAATGACTTCTTTTGGAGCAGAATTTATTCCTAATTTTTATATATGTCTGCCGTGCAGTTCTGAGTCCATTTTGGAGCAGAAAACTTTTAACTTCTTTACTGTCACCACACATACCCACTTTTGGGATCTCTTCTGTCTCTATGTGGATGACAAATGGGTTAAGCCCCAGTGTGAGCTAGCTGCCATCATGGCAACAGCTCAGCTGAAGTAATTATTACCATTAACATGCCTAAAATCAAGCTTAAATGCAGTTTGTTGGATTTCACTGTATTTTGGTCTGCCATTCTGTCCTCCAGCCCTCACTGTGTATTTTAACTTTTTCCTTTTTTTTTTCAGCATATGACTTCGATTAGCCAAAGAAATTCTTCAAAAATACTTCAGTGGGAAGTCAAATGCCAGCTCAAATAATTCAGCATTAAACTTAAAAAGTTTAACATGTGAGTGCCAGAAAACACTGCTGGCAATCCAGAGGCCAGATTAGCAATCATGGAAAAAACAAAACCCAAAGCAGCCAGGTTCTCCTCACATTTCTTCCTTGGTCCTCCCAACTCTTTGCTGAGCTACTACAGCTGGATGTTACCATCCATGTTTGAGGTGGAGGCTCTTCTTCTGTGGTTACTGCGCTTGTGCTGTTCCCTTACAGATCTAAAACCTATACTGGCAACCTGGGCACTAGAAACAATGATACCCCATGTAAAAATCTCATCCCAATTATCTTGCATGTCATAACATGACTCCTGGACTTCATTCAGCCCTTTCAGAGCTAGCTTGGGTATCTCAAGAGATCTTTGCACCCTGATGCTTAGCAAAATCTTGAGAGAGGCTGTTCATTAATCCTTAGGCAGGGATGGAGTTGGTGGCGGGTTCCTCCACTCCTGCATGTCACTTGACTCAGACTGCCACCATGCAATCCCAGTGGAGAAAAAAAATTGGTTTAAAGAGCATCAACCAACTCTAAAGTCTGTGAAACACTGAAGCCAAGCTGTCACTGGCTCGATAGGGGCAACATAAACAAAAATATAATTCAAGAAAATTCATCCTATGTATGCCTGCTGCACATCACCCTTGCAACTCTGCAGATTCATTTTGCAAGTCTTAAATTAATCATGTATTTAAAAAAAAATATTTTCAGGTGTTTGCTTTTTTTCCTGTGTTTACAGGGAAGAGAACACCAAGACAGAAAGGCTTGCTTCAGCCTTGTCTGTGGCAATTGCTCAGTTTTCTGTAAGTTCAGCTACAGCACAGAGGGCAGGAGTTAGCCAGCATCGCTCTGGGCCATTCTGGGAGACTGGGAAGAGCTCCCATCTCAGTCCCGCATCTCCATCAGGCTGCTCCTAACATGGCTCCTTTGTTCAGACCCTGAGCAGCTTCCAGCATACACAACCTCATCCTCAGTGTCTATGCCCAGCTTAATTTGGGCCCACTAATACAAACTATGGAGCCACACTAATAATAGCATTCCTATGGTTTTCATTTAAACATTTACAGTTGGCTTTTAAGCTTTAAAAATTAGTACATCCCTGTGTCCTGGGCTGCTGCACACGGGCAGAGATCATCCAGATCTGTGCACCGATGGGGGGTTTGCCTTACCTCTAGAAAGCAATAAGGCTGTTATGTATCTTTTAGTGTGCTGTTTTGACTGCAAACATCCACTAAACTATTGTTGGTTACAAGTCTCCCCTGCCTCTGCATTATAAAACCAAAAAAAGTTTTATGCTTAATTCCTAGTGGAAACGTTACATTACCTGTGAAAGCCTGATCAAACACTGCTGCTCTTTATGCCCTGTCGCTGCTGATAGACGTGGTAATATATCCTGCCTTTCTCAATATAAACTGCCTTCCAATGAACAGGCTTAAGCTGGGGTATTTAAAATGAAATGCCGCTCGACACAAGGTCTTGCACCCCTTGTCCCCTTCACTTGTGTCTATCACTTGATCAACTGAATAACTCTTTGTTCCCTGCTGTCTCGGGCTTTTTTTTTTGTCTTTTTCTAAAGCAGTTCTGTATGTTCTCTGGTCTGCTTTTTGTAACCACTATGTTCACTCCTCCAGCTAACGGCTGATCATTTGTTTAACCCAGCTCCGCTTGAAATAAAAGCTTCATTTGTTGCTTCTTGTTTAATTTACTTTTTAATGGTGCCTAATAAAGACGAAAACACATACATGCTATATATTTCAAAAACAACAACAAGAAATCAACATAGAGGTGCAATTTTCAATCATTGCTCTGGAGGGACACAGCAGAGGAATAGGATTATTGTCAGGAAAGCCTGGGGTGCCTTGGCAGGGTGAGGGAAATGCCCAGTTCTTGCCAGCATCATTTCAGGCTGTTCTCAGTCCTGCTGGGCACTGGGTTTTCATGAGCACTGAAATACTTTCCTCTTTTAAATACATCAATAAACAAACAAACAAACAAAAATAAAAGCAAGACTGCCTGAAATCTTGCAGGAGCGGGGAGAGGTAGTTTCAATGTGTCATTTGTTTCCATTCAAATGACCAGCTGAAAGCTGCTCTCGCGAGATCAGCTCCAAGCCCTCTTGCAGATCAGTCATGCTCCAGTGTCCCACTGCAAAGCAGTTCGCAGCCTGTTAGGGGGCTGAGAGCACTACATAGTCTGCATATCCTAACTCTGTGGAGGTTTCCATTTGTGCTGGTAAAATTGTATGATCGAAGTCTGGACGAGCAAACCTGTTGCAGATTTCCCTGCACATCAGGCACAACCTGTGCTGCTTCATTGATTTAATTGATGTTTGCAGATTGTGTTTGGTATCTTAGGAATTACTCAGACTTGCATCCATTTCGAAGCGGTCCCTCTTTCCTGCAGCCAATCCAGACAAAAATAAGAAGAAAAAACCCCAAACCCTAACTAGCCTTAATGAATGTACTGGTTTTGTCACAGTTGGATTGTGCATGAGAGATGTACTGGTTATAATTCAGCCTCTAGAGCTATGTGAACCTCCAAGATTTCAATTTACAAAGCACCAGTGGCTCTGTCAGAGCTGGTTTATATGTGCTCTTGAAGTTCACAAAAATTTTGGTTTGAATTAATTTCAGTTTTTCAAACACAGGCTGCATTTTGAAGACCCAGGATCTGGGAATGCCTCACTGCCATCTGCTACGATTAGACAGCAAGCTTCATAAAACCAGTATGCTCTTACAGCCTTAGTGGCTGGGAGAAGGGATTAGGCTACCTAGCTGGCATACCTAAACGAGACTCTCATCAGCCACCCAAGGTGAGGGAAAGCAGGACACTTCCCTGGTGCTTGCAGTCACATAGATGTGAAAAGCACATCCTTGGACTTAAAAACTAAACAGGAAATAAAAGCAAACACATCCTTTGGTGTTTTGTTTATAAATCATGCAACTCTTTTTTTTTTTAAATTATTTGGGAGCCATTGATGGTTGGGAAATGTAGCCCTTGGGGACTGCACTAAGAGTTTAAGGGAGCAATGACAATCTGTGTATTTTCAATCACTCTCGGAGAGCCTCAGCAGAGGCAAAATCATCTTCCTGTTATCACCCTTTGAAAGACTGTACCCAGCACACAAGATATGACACTGGATAAAGAGAGAATCTGTCCAAGCTTTCCTTGGGAGAGAGCTGCAGGTGGTGCTGGGCCAAGGATGAATTTGGGGAGAGATGGTCCCTCCCTCTTGTCATGCCTCTGGATGCCAGTGGAGGCTGCATCGACCAACAGTTCCCTATCGGGAAACAGGAGACAATCTCAACCTCCAGCTTCCATCAGTGGAGAGATGTACCTTCATGGGCAAAAATGACCCTGTGGAGCAGCTGGCAGCAAAGAGGCTGGAGCAGCACAGGATGGGAGAGGGGTGTAAGGGCTTGGCACAGTTCTGGCCCCCAGAGTGGAGCTTCTGGGCTGTTTGGATAAATGGGGGCTGACCTTACATAATACGAAAGGAGAACAAGGTTAATGTGTATCTCAGACAGAAGGAAATAAAGTGCTTACTCGTGCTAAGCTTGACTCAAGCCAGCTATTAATATAAAACTTGGCTATAAGGAGTGATTCAGTGGCACTGCAGCAGAGCCTTCTTCCAGACAGAAAGTGAGCACAGGAGCAAAATAAATCTTCCATTGGTTTCACCTCTGGATTTGCTCCCAAGATCTCTCCCCCGCTCCAGACACTTAGAATCCCTATTGTGTTACTACTGCGATGTATCATCATGCCAGGGAGGTGACAGCATCTCTCAAACAACATTTTATAGCAGACATAAAGTTTAAGTTGGGGGGAAAGGGAGGTAGTAAAGAGAGAAATGATGCTTGTTACCATGCCAATCCACATGAAACCAGAAGGACCAGATTGCTGCGCTTTTCCAAAGAGTAGTTTTAAGCATCATTTCTCTGATGGTTTGATTTTCCCCATTTAAAACTGTAACCAGTTACCAAAAAGATCTTTGAGAGCAGCTAATTGCATCTGGAAACCCTTTAGGCCAATGATCCCCTAAGCGGACAAGCCGTCATCCTCACACTGGGGCCTCTGACTCTGAGGGATGCACTAGGGACAGGGTCATTGCTAACAAAGAGAGCACCCCAAATCTGTATGTTTGAAAAGCTCATCAGTTTAGCAGATGTTTTTTGTCTTTTTCCGTGTGAGGGATTGAATGGGATGTCTGTTGCTGGAAATCAGGACAGAGTGCCAGAAGACACGGGATTTAATAACCAGGTGTGACACTGCACAGTCACTGAGCCCTTCTGAAATCCCACCTCTCTGCCTTTACATCAGTATCATAACTAACATCTACCCCATGGGGTTTATTAAGTGCTATTAATTAATAGCAGGAGTGCTTTGTTCAGATCTTTTCCTTATGATGCCACATAAAAGAAAAACAGTGTTATTGCTACTGACTGATTAAGAATCCAGTCAGTGCTTTACTCGGTCCTTGGATATTCCTGACGGGCAGCAATGACAAGAAAGCTGCCTCTGAAAGCTAGAAAGTTGGGGAATGCTACTTAACAGCATATCCAGTCTGACAGTGCGTTGGAAAGTTCATCTTCAGGCTTACAAGATGACAGTGTTTTGCACAGATAGAGAACTGCTGCTTAGATCATTAGGGTTCATAAAAGTAACATCTCCCTAAACGTTCCCATTATTCACCGCGCTTTGCAAACTTATCCTTTGCTCTCACAAAGCCTCTCCGATATGAGCTGATACCACTGTCACCACTTAACAGGTGAGGGAACCAAGGTGCAGAGATGACCAAGGTGCACCAGTGAGCAGAGAGAAGTGCCCAAATCTGCCCTGCTACCAGACTGCCAGAAAGCGTTGCCTTGTGTGAGGTGAGACCTGCCAGCTTGCCTCGCTACATGGCTGTCGCATTACAAGACCCTTCAGCCTAAACACGCTGCCTACCACAGGTGATGTTTTGTCTCTAACCAGGAAGTCGCATTTAAAGACCACTTGTGAGGCAGCGTACCTCCAACCATGCCGCTGGCACAAAGGGGAGGACGTGGAGCTTGGAGAATACAAATATTCACTGCTTGGGGTCTGCTTAATCAGCTGTAAGTGTGCCGAAACTCAAAAGCAAAGGCAGCAGAGGATGTTTTCAAGCTGCAGCCTCCAGTGGACTCGGGCAGCCTGTCAGCATCTCCCTTGCCAGCAGCAGCTAAAACTCCGATCCCCCTAGAGCAGCAGTCAGCGATAAACGTTTGAACAAATCCTCGCAAAATCTAATGCCTTGCAGGCTCCGGTGACATTTCCAGAATGCAAATGTGAAGCAATAACTTCTCAGTTCAACAGTTTCAATGGGAAAATGGATAGGGTAGAGAGCAGCTGAAGACACTTACACTCGGTGCTGAAACAGAGGAGGAAAGCAAACAAAACCAGAAACTCAGTATCGTTTTAGAAATTAAAAAATAAAACAAAACAACAAAGAAACAAAAACCCACCCCAAATTGTTGGAAATATCAAGTAAGACCATATAAAAATGATCCTCTCTTCTAGGCCAGAACAACTTTTTGTTTCTGTATAATTATGCACAGGATCCAGTATGATAGGCCCAGACACTGCCACAGAGTGAATAAAGCCCAGTGTGCAAAAGGAACAAGGGGACGGCATCAAGAAAACAACCCCTTGACCTCTTTACATTCTGGCTGTTTGTAAAACTACCCGATTTTTGAGTGTGGAATATGCAGGCGACGATATTTGATGATTTGGGAAAAGCATCAAGATTTGTTACACTCATGATGCCCCAGAACTTCAACAAGGTCTCACTGAGCCAGGAACTGTAGAAGCGCAGGGTAAGAGGCAATCTACACCTAATCAACTGACAGACTTTAAAGTGTATCTAAAAATAACAGGAAGGGATGAGCACTTTTTTTCTTCTTTCTTTCCAGTGGGAATGGATTTTCCTTATAGAGGTCTGGCAACGTTCCTGCTCAAGGGGGGAGGGGTCAGACAGCTCCACTGGGACCTGGGGCAAAGACTCCCTGGTCTGACTGTAATTTTATGGACTGTGTCAGCAATTCAGGATGAGACTATGCCAGAAAGGCCTGAAGGAATATCCCAAGAAATCGTAAAAGCATGAATTTTTTGTAGGCAGAAGCTCTTCCCATCACAAATATCCATACAGCCTCAAATATCAACTGGAGTCAGTAGAATAAAGCTTTTGTTAGCATCAGTTAAGCTTAAGTTAACAAGAAACTCGGTTAAAACTCAGCACTGACTGCATGCAGACCCCTAGAAGTGGAGTGGCATCTCCAAGGTTCAGTTAAGTCAGAAAAAAACCCCCACCCTGTTAATCCTACCAGGTTTCAGCTCAGGTCTGTAATTTAACAACAGTATTTAGCAAAAGGAAAATCAAGTAAAGCTATATTCCAGTTAGATCAGAGACCTGATGCACAACTACAGTGCAAATTAAAAAGGAGTGCAGGATTTGAAAATTACATTAAGGTTATGTGTAAAGTACGTGACTTTAAAATACACTATAATTGAGCTGGTGAAGACAAGTTAGAGAAAGAAGTGGCACAAACTTTTCTTGGCCAAATTACTTGGTGGAAGTAAAAGAGATTAAAGGGGTGATTTAACAGATGCACCATGAATAAAATTTCAGACTGCAATATTAACATGATTTAGTGTTTTAACTGGAGAACTAATAGTAGGCCACCTGCCACACTGGTAAATTGAAAGAGAGGTCATCTTCCTCTCTCTCACGCATACTTAAACACATGTTCACTCTTCTGGATTTCACCACAGGGTAGGGATTTGCCATATTAGACAGTAAGGACTGGGGCAAGGAGAGAGAAAAAGTCACCAGAGTTTCTCCACTAAACAGTTAACTACGGAAATTACAGAAATGAAAATGTGTTAGAAAGAACAGAAGTTGCTTCTCTGAAGGGGCAGAGAGGTAATTCCTTGGAGAAGAGTGCTGACTGAAGGCGCCGATCTCCCATTAAGAGCTATCTAAGAGCAAGTGACTCACCAAAAATAGTAACACAGAGTTTTCTGTTAGCAATACACTGAAAGCTACAGGGCTTGATTCATAAACTCTGCCAAATCCATGGGAGTCCATGTGATTCACTCAAATGGGCTTTGGACCAGACCCACAGCAGGTTTCATTTTATGGAGAGTCTCAGAAAACCATAAATTTATTACTCAGATATAAGAGCGCTAACTTCCTGCTCTGGGTATTAAAAAGAAAGAAGAGTTATTCTGTTGAGGAGTAAAGCTTCACTGTTGCAACACAGTCAACCCTCCTCTCAATAGGGCACTTATTTTAACTCCTGCGTGTATTCGAGGTTTGAGAGAGCTGCTGGGGTAAGGAGGCAAGGACAGTCAGCACAGCAGCGCCTCCCTGCTCTCCTTTGCCACCCCTCAGAAGATGCTGACTAACCCCAGCAAGCTCTGTGCTCGCTGAGTTGGCAAAGGTGCCACCCTGCACCTAATGTAGCTGTGCTAAAAACTGGCATCCAAACTCACTTCATGCAGGCCACCACCTCTCTGCTGGTGATTGCTCCAAAGGATGAGTCAGTCCAACCATTGCCAGCCTCGGTTGACTTCCCCTTCCTGAGCCAGGCTGGGAGAGCCCCTGGATGCCCTTACCTGGACCTGCATCCTCCTGTGCTTTGGAGAATTATCCACGCTTTTCACACCTCCTGAAACACAGACATGCTGACCAGACTGAAGAGGTTCGCTGAGGTCTGCCTGGGATGCACGGGGACATCTGCTCACTTCAGTCCTCTTGGGATGTGGACACCATAAGTCATTGCTTGGTCACTATGGGACTGACATGAAGTAATGCTGAGGACCTCTCTGCCTGTTTTACCCCTCAGAGCCCAGTATCAATGTTTTAAGTTGGTTATTACCCATTTCTCCCTCGAGAGCAATCTGCACCTTACAGCCACAGTGCCTCTGGCTGCTGCATGTCTTCTCGTTAATTCAAGGGAGGGGAGAGTTTTCTTTTTGTGCTGATTCTCCTTTCTAAAGAGGAAAAAGAAAGGAAAGACATCTAAATGCTACACAGGCACTTCAGAGCCCCACCCTTCAATGGCACTGTCTGCCTGGCATAGGCCATCAGTGTTTTTACTGCATATTTTTACACATCCTGAACTTTGGGAACCACATGTTCAGCTGTGGCAAACACACCCATTTCATTTGCACAGTGCTGGGCTTGTCCTTGTCCCACATCCCAAAAGTGAGGTAAGTCTGCATGCTAGAACGAATGCATGAGAGCAAATAAACTCAGAAATTGGTTTACACTGCATTTAACTGATCCGCAAATAGATATAAAAAACATATTTTCACACCTTATCAAACCATTTAATATTCCAAAAGTACGCAGCCAAGTTTTTCAGACCTGCACTAATCCAAACTAGAAGCACTTCTTTCTGGGATTGTAATGTAAAAATAACGTCTAAATCAAAAAGACTGTACTTGAGTAACCAAGATGAGGGGAGAAAGGATTAATAAACAAACAAACAGAACTCTGCAAACAATGCTGAGGCACTAAAATTACCCAGTTAATTTTAAAGATCACACATGGATCTTTTTCCAACATAAAAACAAGCTCCTGATTGTTGAGGTTTAATACCAAGCCCATTAAAAAATGGAAAATGCACCAGAGGCACAGGAACTTTCAGCACAGCTGGCTTAATGTAAAAACAAAGTATGTAATTGTTGGCGATTAACAAAATTGTGCCTTGAAGAATTGCTAATTTATCCAAAGCCTGACTCTGAGCAAGGATTGACTACTTAATGATTTTCATTTTTACAAAGACAGAGAAAGTTGCTCAGAATCTGGTTTCTTAAACAATTGCTCCAGAGCTGGAGTTGTCCCTGGGATGCCATAAAAGTGGACTTGTTGATCATATTCTCCCACTTCTTTCCTCTGCTTCCTTCAAGGGCTGTCTGCACCTTTGGAAGAGCAGTGACAGAAGGGTGGCACGGCATTTTGGCAAGTAAGACAGCACAAACTTCAGTCACACCTCCACCTTCGGTGGAAGTTGCTGTGTAGGAAACCAGAAGGGAAGCCCTCCTGATCTGCTGCGGGAGACCACCAGAGAAAGCCCAGTCCCTCAGGAAGCAGGCACAGGTGACACACGCTGCAAGAGACAGGCAGGACCAAGAGAAATATTTAGTGGGAAGTGTCAGGCTCGCTGTAGGGGAGGGTGAAGCCCACCACGCTTTCAAGTGGCACTGGCGTTGGTGGAAAGCCCACAGTGCCTGTCAATCACACTGCACTCAAGTGCAAGTGCGGTTGCCAACAGCAAATTACCGCAACCTCTAATTTGTTGCTTTTTCGGTATCAAATTATTTTTCATTGCCAGAGTGTTGTATAAACCCATAATAAACTTGCTTTGATCTAACTCATCGCGCGTTACCATGTGCCTCACTTTATTTCTAAGGTGCCTGTGGATGACCTGTTTCCTATGGCTGCATCCTGAGGTGGAGGGAGGCCTCACACACAACCTTTTTAATGACCTTTACATTTACCAACTGAAATCAGAGTCCAAAACAGATGATTGCATTGCCCCACAAAATCAAAGTAGGGACAAAATTAATTACTCTTCCCCCCCTGCCCCGCCTCCCGCCCCAATTTTTATCAGAATGCGTGCCAAGAAAGATGATGTTCACAGCTAAGCCCTTCAGAAGACATCTGTGCCAAGCCTGGTAGAAGGGAAATCATTCCCTAAAGATTAAGAAAATGAAAATACAACCAGTGCAAGTACCCTTCTCCCAGCTCCTGCAGATTCATAGGATTAGGAAAGATTACCAGGAACATCGAGCCTGAGCTACTGCATCGGCTGGAGCGCATGGTTTCACAGACAGGCTCCAAGCTGAGTAACTTGTCAACCTGAATTTTTAATGACTTTTTGATTGCGAACATATGCCGTAGCTGGGCTCGCTCCAGATCCCAGCTGAAGTCAGCTGGTGCCTGTCAGGGTGCAGGTCTGTGTCATGCTCCGTTCAGTTTAACGGAGGACTCCCACTGAAGCAGGTAGTCCTGGTTTCCCTGCCCTGCCCGGTATTACCTCTATCAGATCCGCTTATCAATCGGACAGAAGCAGTGGTGGGGACAGCCCATTCCCAGTTAACTGCACATCTCCACAAAATGCTGCCATGCACACAGAGCCATTGAGGCTGGCTCTGCTGGGGGTTCGGCCTCCACAGGAGTACCCACCACCCACCCTGGGAGCCATCACCTGGCTAAACATACACCGGAGGGAAGGATATCAGGAGCTTTAAAAGATAGGAATTTAGGAACAAGCCAACAGCATGTGAAAAGTTAACAATAAATGCTCGTTGTTCAACTTTGGGGGTGTTTGACAGTTCTCTCTCTCCAACACAGGCATTGTGCACGTACCCCTGTGCTTTTCCTCCTTAAGTACCAACTTTTCAATATATTGTAAGATGTCAAGAGAGAAAAGCAACCTGAAGTGACTTAGTGTGTGCTGTCATCCATATGGAGAACACTACCAGCAGAAGCGTTTTGCTCAACAAAGTGTCCTCTGAGTTCACTCAGGAATAAAATACACATTACTTCTTACTCTGCTGAGAGTAAACTGGTTGTAATTTAGAGTAAAAATAGAAGTAATATAAAAATACAGGTTCTGCCAGGTATCTGAGCCCAAAATCTGCCTGTAAGCAGAATAGTGACCAATGGCAGAGGAAGCTGTGTGTGCTCAACAAGCTTGAAACAGAAGCCTTTGTTTGCAATTTCAAAGGAGCTTAAAAGACAAAAATAACCAACTCCCATTGAAATGTCACAGAAATTAGGTGTCTAACTGCTTTAGGCGTCTGTGAAAACCCTGTCTGTAACCTTTCCCTTTTTTTGTGGTTATGACATTCCAGAAATAAACACCCCAAGACACTGAAATGAAAAGCTGGACTGCAACAGAACAAACCATGCTTCTCCTGATTAGCAGGAAAAAACCCTCACTCTTATTGTTATTACATTTTTTTCTCCTTTCCCAGGGAACAGTTGATATTTGTGGTAGCTTTAGCCATAGCTTGTAGCAGCTGTGTAGTATGCATCACGTTAAATATACTGCTGGGTCCTGCATCGTCATTCTGGCACCATTTCTATTTCATACAATGCCTCCAGTTTTTCTATTTAACCTCAATCATTTATCAATCATTCACCAATGTCAATAAATCAAAGTGTCTGGGGACCCTTAAACATAAAAATAAGGAGCTGTAAAAAATATTACTACAGCAATTAAAAACTCAAATAGTAATAAACTCTACTTGCATTACACCTTTAGAAAGCCGTACTGAAATTAAACAAACATCCAATATCAACAATATGAAAGGGGCTTTTTCTTCTAGTTTATAATAGCTACTGGTTTATCCAGAGCAGAAGAGAATTAGGGTTATTTTTACAGATCGTGGAGACTAAAGGTGAATGTCAAAAATGAGGGAGGGGGAAAGAATTAGTGAAAAGGTAAAATAAATTACAGTGATTTTTTTTTTCAGCAGACTAGAAGAACATGTACCATAATTTACAGAATAAATCTGAATCTTTATCCACAAAGTGTAATCTTTTGGTTTGGATCAAGACCGTATGGTTAACAAATCTATTTTGAGTCAACCTCACAGCTTGGTGTTTTAAAGTAAGTGAAGTTTTAAACCTATAAACCTATTTTTGTTGTTTTCCTTAAAACACATTTTTCTTTTCCAGAAAAGCCCTTTTTTAACTGACACCCAAGATGAGAAACAAAAAAAGTTAGCATCATTCAAGAAAAGAAAATGACAAATCTTGGGCAGATGGATGAAAATGTAATACATGTAGATTAACAGACCTAGAGACTACCTAAATTAAGATTGGTGTCTCAGCTGCTACAACCGCTGACAAAAAGGAGGCATTGCTCTTCAGAAGGGATGATACGCTGTGACTGTCATGGCAGTCTGGCATTGGCAAGGAGAGGACACATACTACTGCATTTACCGTGAGAGCCTGACAATTAATCTCCATTATAAGCTAAAACAGCAATGCTAGTGTGTCCCACAGAGAGCCCAGGCCTGAGTTTTCCCCATGCCAAAATCCTGAAGTTTTGTCAAGGTATTCCTGCATCCCCTCACAAGGCGACAGGAGCCTGTGATTTTGCACAGTTTTTCCACCAAGAAGCCCTTGGGAGGGTACCATGAAGTGGGCACTCCCTGTACTGCTGGCAGGGGAGGCCTCTTCCCCAGGCCTCTTGGTTCCACTCATTAGCTGAAGGTCAACACTTATTGTGAAGAGGAGTTGGTTGTTTTTTTTCACAGTAAAAACACTACAGGGATCTCAACTGCTTGGACTGCCATCTTTATTAAAAATTAGCAGTTCCACAGTGCTGTTGGTTTGGGTTGCATTGTCTTTCATTATAAGCCCCTTGCAATTACTGCCAACAGAAAGAGGCTAATGAATCAAAGTGAACGATAAATGCTGCTTTTTAATTTTCTTCTTTCTCCCTGCTCTTCTTTGCTGAAGCTTTTTGATGGTACCAGGGCTACAAGAGTTAGTGGTAGCGAAAGCCAATGGCCAAGCCTGAGGAGAGCCCTATGTCTGTCAGCCTCCCTGCAGGACCACAGCTCGGGGCTGGTCAGTGGGTGCAAGTGTGCTCATTAACATTTTTCAAACCCAAAGAAATGTAAACTGTACTTCTGATTTCTCACATTTAGCAGTCACCTCCAAAGTGTCCTGATTGTAAAGAAAATTCATAAATATTGATGTCTTCTGAGAGGATGATACTGGGAACTGAACTACCGCTGGAGGCTGTACCTCGTTTGGCTTCTGCAACCAGTGGAAATTTCCTTCATGCTTTTTTTGCAACAGTATTCTCTTTCAGTAGTTTCCTCTCCGCTATGAAGTGTGCTTTTATTATATCTGTGCTGAGTCTGTTCCAATGACGCACCTAAAATAGATGAAACTACCCCAGTGTGTTTTCCTACCGCTGAATGGCAAGCTGTGCCGTCTGCAGCATCAAGACCAGGCATTCAGCAAAGCACTTACCTGTGCCAAGCACAGGTACTGCCAACATCACCGCCGAGATGGGGCCAGTAAATCCAAGCGCACTGTGCAACTCTCACCTACAGTCCCTGTGCGCACTCAAAAGTTCAGGGACCTCTTTTCACAGAGGAGTCATTACCCATCTCCATGCACCTTCATCTTCCAAAGCCCAGCAAGCTGCAAATCTGCAGGAGGAAGACGAACGAATTCAGCATAAAGCATCAGAAAAGCTGCAAAATTTAAAAGAGTCTTTGGGAAATGAGGTGTAGACTTTGAGGATGGCCACAGAGGGGCCTGACAGAAGTGTGGATGATGACCCCACGACCCAGCCGCTCCAGCTGGAGACCTGGCTGAGGAGCCTGCACTGAGCGTGCAGGGTGGCCAGATGCCTGCCAGCTCTTTGCATTTAATAATTTAGTGTGGATAGGAAGCTAAAATTGGGCTAGTAGAGAGTGACTATATACAGACCTCTATATGAAGGTGCAGAAGCAGCACCGTTTGAGTCTGACTCATTGTGTCCTTGTTACGCTGCCGGTTGCTTGGAGACTGACTGAAGGCACACAGCAAAGATGCCGGTTTGGGAGTCACTACCCTGCCTTATTTTCTTCTTCTCTATGCACATAATTTTCCTTTAAAGGCCTGCCTTGCCTCTGCAGATTGCTCAACTCCCTCTGC
The DNA here is from genome assembly GCF_000695765.1 of Mesitornis unicolor. Lineage (NCBI taxonomy): Eukaryota > Metazoa > Chordata > Aves > Mesitornithiformes > Mesitornithidae > Mesitornis > Mesitornis unicolor. The sequence continues at coordinate 61,609 of NW_010162981.1, forward strand.
CACTGTGGAAAACTACAGCAAGGGAGGCAGCCGAGTGTCCAGGAACACTGTCGGCGTTGTTCCTCCCTCACCTCCCAGCCCCAGCTCTGTGTGCTGCAGGGGGAAAGAATGCCCGTCTTTATTCCTCAACAGGCTCTCCTGGATGCTAAATTTTACCTTTAGCCAAAGCAGTCACAGATTGCTCATTGAGAGACGTTCCCACACATTTCCAACAGGTTACCCTGAAGTCCTCAAAATTCCTTAGCTGGGAATAAATATCTACAAATCCCAAAAAGCGGTGAAAATGCAGTGAGGGACTTGAGTACATTCTGCTACTTGACAGGCATGGCACAACCAAGCTCTGATGGTTCATATGGAAATCTTGCTTGGCTCTTTCCTTACACAAAACTGAGCAGTGTGGAGACAATTATTTGTAATTTAACAAGTGCTGAAATTTAATGCCCATTGTATTTTGAGTGCTAACAGTATCACGCTTCCAAGCAGGAGCCCGTAAAATATAAGCAGGACTTTTAAGACACTGTTAAATTACATGGCCTAGAGTCTACGCTGGTATAAAAGTAAGGATTGTGTGTCCACTTCCAACAGCCCTGTATCTCATGTATTCTTAATAGCTGGAAACCAAGCAGTATGCAGTGGTATACGGTAATGAATGACCTCTTACTTCTCTGTTTTAACAGGTCTTTATTCCCCTAATCAATCTCATCATTCACACCAGGGGAATCAGCTAAAAGCTCTTTAAAAATACATAGCTGCACTCAGGGCACATCCTGCAGATTTTTCTGAAAATACAATTTCTTTAAATAAATGATTCAAATGGAAGCAGAAGCAAAGAGGCTTTTGTGGGAATTGCAATGTGCAAAGGTTCCCTCTCTGGAGGCCAGAGGGCAGAAGGGAAACGAGCTGACCTCAAAGGTAGGAGGTGGCATGAAGCACTGGGCTTCCCAGACCTCAAAGCTGCTCCTTCTCCACCCAAAGGGGTTGTCCCCTGACTTCTGCTGGAGAAAATGACCCAAGTAAGATAAAGCTGGTGCTAAGTGACTTGTCATTTCGGGAAGGGAAAAAAAAGAGCCATCAACAGTGAAGGAAGGAGTCTCGCAGAGTTTACTTACAGTCCACTCAATTCAAATGAATTAAACTCCCCGCAATGAGTCAAATGACCTTAAAACTATAAGGACATATTGTAGTTGCATATGGGACCATGTGGCAGGAGGATGGGTTTTGGGCCCCATTCAAAAGGCACGGATTCAGCCCTAGCTCAGCGGCACATCACTCTGCCACCTGAGATGCCTCATGCCTCTGCAGTGCTGAGATGGCACAGCCGGGCACTGTACTGCATGAAGGACCAAATGAGCAAATGAGACGTGAAAAGTCTGTATTAATCCATGCAGACAAACTGTTCCCTAACTTTCTCTCTGTGCCCTACATCTGCTCTCAGCAATTTGGCCTGAGAAGGTTGACAAACACTTGGTCAGTAGTCAACTAATCCGGGAACAGCAGGGTGAGAAGACAGCTTAAAGCCATGTTAGTCCTGTGAGGCTGGGGTTGTGGTGCTTCCATCGCAACAGGTAGCCTCGCCGCTGGATCCTAATGGTCTATCAGCAGTGCTGTGCCCAGCAGGAGATAGAATACCTCAAAGTAAGCCAAAAACTATTCCAGAAGTGGTTTTTAACTAGCTGTCTTAATCATCAGCAGCTAAAACCAAAGCTTTCTGCAAGATTAAACAGCTCAGAATAAAAAATTGGAGGAAATCCCCTAATCAAAACATGGATTTTCCAGACAAACTGTATAAAGGCATGCAAGCTAGACATGGACTGTATGACAGGGTGGCCACATAATCCCTTCATAGAAAGCCTTTATTGCAACTAAGCTGGACTGCAAAGTGAAATATGTAAAAATCAAATGAACTTAACATTGATGTTTCTGGTAACCTACAGGTTTTTTTTTCTTGAACAACCCAGATAGTTTGGCTCAAGGATAAGACAAAATGAAATATGTAGCAGCTTTTTAACACTCAGATTTGTCCTCAATGTTCAGTTCTGGTGCATTGTGTCATCAAACTTATCAATCCCTGCTCTGAAGGCCAGTGCCTTGTAGGAAAATGGAAAACTAATAAAATCAAACCAAAACCTTGTGTAATTGTTCAAAATTATATTGAAGGTGTACGGGGAGGGGGGGGAAGTAAGGAAGGGTAATCTGGGCAAGCTTCCCTTCTGTATTTTATGAAATTTGCAGGCTGCTCCCTGCAGCCTCAATCCACTGCTAATACTGGTTTTGAATAGGGTCTCTCATCGGGTCTCTCTGTGTCACTGGAAGCCAGACAGCTGGCCAGTGTATCCTATAATAAATAAACAAACACCCCCCTGCCCCCAAACACATGTAAAATATGGATTTAAATCATTAGGATTTACTTAACTCTGAAAGGGAACAATTTTTCTCCTGACTGCAGAAAACCTCACTGCAATGGAGGGACTAGGGCTGAGATTTTCAGAAGAAACGGAAGGCGTTCAAGTACCCAATTTCTACTGAATTTCAAGGTAATTTGGCCATTTGAGCTCCCTCGTGCACCTTTCCCCAAGACAGTTTTCCCTTAAAGTTAGATTTTTACTAACTTGAAAAGAACTGAGTAATTGTGAAAGGTTACAAGTTGCTTTTAAAATAACAGTTTACATAGGACTTGCTTTTTCCTCCCCAGTGGCTGTACAGTTACAGCCAGAGTAACACAGCTCTCTGGACGTAATCTGGGATGGGGGAAAACCTGGTTAAAGTTCCTTTTCTACCACTAACTCATTGTAGGGACTTGGAAGTTTAGAAGTATTTCTGTGTCCAGCAAGGCATTTGCACAAGTGCTGGAACACTTTGTTTCTTTGGATCTCAAATGAGGACAATGAGGTAGTTTTAAACTCCTTTTAAAATGAAACTTTGACAGGATTTGCGAACACTCTGTTGATAAGAGCAAGGATTGCTCTTTACAGCTGGAACTTTCCATCCAAATAATATCAAAGCCCATTATACACAAGCATGATTAAAGATGAGGAACGTGTCTGTGATACAGGTCCATTCTTTGCCTAAAGCTCCAATTTGGCAAAGCAAGTACGCACTCCAGGATGGCAGCCAAGGTAATATTTCATCATGGCAGAACTGAGAAGACGCCCAAGACTTCCCCAGGCTTCTTTTCGGCTGTCCAAGGGCTCCAGGTAGGGTAGACCCTCCTCAGCAGCTAGAATGCAAGTGTGTTTTGCCAGGACCTTGTCAAAGTCCCAGACAAACAACATTTCTTGTATTCATGCAGATGAGCATGGGGTTTTTTTTTTCTGTCCTTGCCCAGTGCGGCACTGAAGCCGCATGCAGCATCTGGAAGGCTGATCTCATGTGCTGTCTCCTGCCTAAGTGGACCTTGATGAAATTACCCCTTAGGTCTCAGTAAAAAATTGAATAGCCCATGTAAATTCAAAGAGGAAAGAGAAGAAGTAATTCCATCTTCATGCAAATTTCTTGCCTCAAGCCAAACAATCAAATGCAACAAAAGGAGATAAAAGCAGCTTCAAATGGCCTTGACTTTCTTCATGCAAGTATCTTAGCTTCTCTTTGTTTCATTACTTCTGATTTTTAACATAAAGCTCACACAAATGAGGAGGGAAAGTTAAAAAAAGAGAGCATGATAAAGTATCCAGGAGTCGTCAGACTGGACTTAACCAACCAAACTCACATGTAAGATCACAACTCAAAAGACCCTTTACGAAGTGTTTTATTATTAGTTGCTTATGTCATGGGCATGCACACATACACCGTGGAAGGAACTGAAATCTCTATGACATTTTTGCAGAACCGTACTATCTCATATTTGCCTCGATCCATATATAGGAGGTGCAAGATGCAGCGTGCAAAGCTGCCCTCCCACACCTTATGGCAGATCTCAGCTCCTAGAGGCTTCTTGGCACGTCTGGGAGAACGGCACTGCCGCTCTTGGAGATGGTTTCACACAAACGGAGGACAAGATCAACAGGGCACCTGCTGGAGGAGGTTTCTGCCAATCTGCAGTAACTAAAAGGCAACTGCTTTTCGGCAGAACGAACCTCAGCTTCCACAAACCTTAGCAGTTCCTTCACTGAGCTGCACTGCATCCTTAGTGAATTGGCCACTGAGAATTTGATCCTAAATGTAATGCAGCCTTTCAATCAAATTCCCCTTATGTGCTGAACTATAAGCTTGCCAAGCAGTAGGAATGCTGAAGCATTAAATAAAGAACATTTTCAGCAGTCAAGGCCAAGGTTAAAACATGAAGAATGCGAGGAGTTGTTTTTGCGGTGGATTTATTATACAGGCAAAGTAATAAACCAATTGCATTTGAAGGCTCTACAGCATAATAATGTAGATTAGTAGTGCTTCTGTTGATATTTTTTTTCAACACAGGGAAACTTACTGTTGTCTTTCACAGGGCTGTGTTCACACTCTATGGCACCTCGGAGACGGCAGCTCCCTTATGACTGCAGTGGCGGGCTCAGAGCACAATCTTACACCTAAACCATCAGAGCACCAAACAACTTACACAGAGGAAAGCCCTTTTCCCCCACTATTATTCCTAAAGTATAATTTATCTAATAAACTACTTACAAAAGAAAAGCATCAGATTTTTAGATGGGGCTGAAGAGGGCATCCCTTTTTTTGGATACACAGCTCTGGTTCAGCCAGTCAGAGGCAGAAGTCCCCATCACACCTGGGGTTCCACTAGCAGCCACTCTGACTTGCAAATTAAAAACCTGTCTAAAAACCTGACATTATTCATGCACTGAAATGCTTTTAAGAATATGGGTTTGATCCAAAAATCCATTAAGGCAAATGGAAAGACGAATTTATTTTCCACTGACTTTGTATTAGGGCCTAAACTTGCAGCACTGATCATCTGATCATCTGATTCCCTCAGCTTTTAAACCAAACCTATTCAAAGCCTCAATTTACAAATGCAGGCATTATAATGGGGCATTGAAATGCTGCTGGTGGATTCTTAAAATTAGCTCTTTGGTCTGTAAAATACACATTAAGCATACCTTGGTGCCAATATAAACATCCAGCTGTGGAGATTTCTAAAAAATCTCATGATGATTGGTCTCAGCAAAAATATGTTACCGCTTGTGACTGTTAAAGTGTGAGGGAACCAGAGGAATGAATGAGAAGTCAAAGTTGAATGACCTCACTTCAATTCCTCTCTGTCTGCTGCTTCTCACTTGCGAAGCCTGCCTGGTGAGGTGACGATGGCTGATGGCTTTCCAGGATAAGATGACTTGCAATGAGATCGGAATTCATTGGCAGTCAAGGAAAACGTTAAGGTACGCAACAGGTGATCTAGAATCTGGCACAGTGGAAACCCACAAAAGATGAAAAGATGTTTTGCAAGGTGAAAAACGTTGCAAAGAGAGAGAAAAGTGTGTGTATTTTAAACCAAAGGATTTGAGCAGAGCAGCTGCTAAGTCACTTATGGTAAAGGAAGGGCTGCCTTCCCCACAAGGACTGACAAAGGCCAATCAGTTAAGCATCACTATGGTAGCTAACCTAAAACATTTATCTGTTCCCCAAAATACCAGTGAGAGTTTGGGTCCACTGTCCATTTGCAATGTCACAGCATTGTGCTCTTTGAGGCAAAAACTTCTTCAATTGGGACAACCTTGACAGCAGCCTGAAAGGATACGGAAAGCGAAAGACTTAAAGGTGAAGAAGAGCTACTAAGTTTTCCTACCTTACAAAAAACATAAAGCACATATTAGAATTTACAGTTAATAATCAGCATGAAAACTCTACCAAAACTGCTGTGCTTCTTCCTGTAGCCTTTTCTAAATGTACAAAAATCAAAATTTAATGAAAGCTTGAGGCTGCCAAGTTTCCAAACTTGAGCAAACAATGCCAGGTCAAGGGAGCATCCTATCCCAAATGCTCCTATTCCTCCTCTCCCCAAGAGGTCTAGGGTTACAAAAAACTACTCCTTATTTAAGAGCTCTGGGGGCAGCTCTCCTCCATCAGCAGATCACTAAGGACCTTCACGGCATACTTCCTTATTAGCTCTGTGTTTATCACTGTCCACTGCCATCCTGAGGAGCTCAGTGTAAGCTGCGAGCTGCAGCAACAAAGCCATACTGGAGTGCTGAATGGGGCCTTCAAAACGCTGTTCATAGCAGTGCAAGATGGAGATGGACTTCCCAATTACAGAGTTCATTGCCTAAGAGTGCACAATATACTGTCTGTTTTGGGAGCTGCGCCCCATGTTCACTGACATAAGACCCCTCCCAGTAGAAGACAGGGAGGCATCTTCAGGTGGTGTTTTGTGATACATCTGGACTTCACCTCTATTTTTCTGCAGCAGGTTGTGAACCAGGTGCTGAGATCATTGTCAAAAATTCCCCTAAACAAGTGGTGACGTAAGACAGCAAAGCAAAGCAGCCAGCATCCCTCTGCGCTGGGATTACAGGCCCCAGTGGGCAGAGCTCTGAAGAAGAAAAGTGCTGTAATGACATCTCCGCTACTTGTTTCATGTCAAACATTCCCCCAAAATGATGGTGTTTTTCAATTTACTAATGGAGAGGGGGAAAAAAGCCTACTCCGAGTAAAACAGGTATCTCAGTCTCTTTTCCCTCGCTCACATCCTTTATATTCCCTACAGAACAAATTATATGGAAATATTCAAATACTTGTTGTATTGATAGTGGGAAGTAAGAAGATATGTCACCAAGGACCTCTGCCAGGCTGAAATCCCCAAAGACAGATGTCTAGCAAATGCTTACATCCTGCTGACATATTCCTCCGATAATTTTTACAGCGTGTTGCTGAATGCATGATGAGAATACAATGCCTGCTATTATGCTCGGTGCTCGCTGTTAACACATTTATACCAGTGTTTCACTTTGTTGTGCGCTGGGTGTCTGAAAATTGCCAAGGACACTGAGACTTGAATGTACTAATGCTAGAATGTAATAATTTCCACTGCATCCAGCTGCTTAACTAAACACTGTCTCCATAGTCTTTTCCATTTTGTTTAAAAGGTCCTTTCTCACATGTCAAGGGGGCAACTTTCAAGGCCTCGCATGAGCAATCTGGACACCCAGCATCCATTTAAGAGGTGCCTGGCCTACTCTGTTGAAATGTGTTTTGTCGGTACATAGCTTTCTCTCCCCGACATACATTACAGTAGTTCTGAGAGATCGTAGCTACGGGTATATCTACAACACGTTCCCTGCTGCTAGGCAGAATAAATTGATCTGCTCTGAGATTCACCCAAATGCAAAGTTGTTGCACAGATAGCAGTGCTGTGCTTGACTTGCTGTACGCATTTTCCTTTCTAGGGCTGAAAACACACAGCTCTGTCTTTCACTGGCTGACTGCTGTGTTGGGCTGAGGATTTTTAACTGGTTATTTGTGTTTGTAACAAAATCCTCAGCATCACTAATGAAAAACAAAACACCTTTGCAAAAATTTACTTTTAGTCAAAAAGACATTTTCCCCCTGAATTTAGAAGTGGCCTGGGTGATAACATTATAATAAAGAACCAAGTAGGGATCTAAATGTCAGACCTGTTTCAGAGCATAAATCACCATTAAACTGTGCTGGTTCTGGGGAAATTGGTTTTAACAACACATTTCACCACAGACATAATAAAAAAGGAATTTTTTCCGCCCATGTTGAGCTGTTTAGGATGAAAAGAGATCTGGGGGCTCATTCAGGAGAATTTGCTTTCTTCTTTTTTAGAATGAAAAAACAGCCACTCACGTTGGTGCTGCCATACATAGCAGTGGGTGGTCTTGCAACGATCATAAAAACCCTAACTTTGGCTTTGGGGAGTCCCAGTGTACGTTAGGCAATTCCCCAAGATACAGTAGAAGGTGAATGATTTAATGAATCCAAAAGTAGGTTTAGGACAGAAGTCTGAACTTCCCAACTGCTTTGTATGCAGGTATTCACCCTGCAGTTACACAAGTCAGACGGACGAGATACGGTTACAGGGCATAGACTCAGGCGTATGCTCATTTGCAGGCACGCTCATTCTTTCCCTTTTATCCAGACCAGGTCTACATCACTTCCTGAGGTATCCCACAGAGGATGAGATCATGAGAGCTGTTCCTATCCCTTGCAGAGTTCTAATCAGATGCAGAAGTAGAACGGGAAAGAATTAAAATATTTTAGTTGAAATTAATTGTAAAGTTCATTTTGTACACGTAGGAGAGAGATGCCTAATTACCTCACACTACATCAGATTATTTTTTTTAAAGCTTATTTCAACAATGTACGCATTTGAATAAACTGGATTTTTTAAATCCAATTTGTGATTTTTCATGGAGATTTAATGACATGAAAGATTCTCGTAAGCCTATTGCAATGCATCTCCTAAGCTGCTGGAACACTTTATCAGTAACAACTTCCTCAAGGACTGGAAAGGAAAAAATACATCGAAACAACACATCCGAGAAGTTTCCCAACATTATTTGCTGCAAAACAGTCAGTCCAGGAAGTTGGACAGTACAAACCAGAGAGACAGTTTCAAGTATTTTGAGAGCTCCCATTGCAGAAAACATTTGCCTCCAGCCTTTCAGCTTGCAGCTGTCGTCCTCCTGAGCAATGGAGAAATTCTCCAAGTGATGCTGCAGCACTTTTGCTGTCAGCAGTAGACAACCCCAATGTAGGGCTGTCCAGGCATACATACATGCTCTTGCATTGGCAGCATACTGCCGGATCTAAAGTCTGCCCCTGAAGTCGACAAGAATTATTTTTATTTATATTAAAGGGGATTTAAACCAAACCCTGCTTCTTATCATCAGATGTCTGTTAACTGTTCAACCCTTTAAGTGGCTGACTTTGCAAAATGCCACCAATCTCCAGAGAGGCATGGAGCTTGTCTCTAGTTCTTTGTTTCTCCTGGTTATTCCTTGAAACCGTTTTTGTTCTTCCACAATGGCAGCACACACAAAAGTAAGATTCAGAAGAAATAATTCATTAATAACAGAACTTGTGTGCCTTATCAGCCTCCCAAGCTTTTATGTGCCAAGAAAGACTCAACCAAACCCAGTGGGCTTAGTACTGAAGCCTTTAAACAAGCCAAACTCCCCCTCAAATCCATGGCTAAGTAGCGCCCAGCCCACTGTGAATAGATCATGAATTAAAGATTATTCTTCAGTAAAGCAACAGATGAGTCAACTTTCCTAGTAATTTAGGATGTTCCTTCAGAAAAGGCTGCTGTCACATTTGGAAATGACACTGAATGGGAAAAAGGCTTTCAGAGAACTCTCAGGAAATTTCTATTGAAAACTCTCAGCAGACTGCACCGAAGTCAACCTCTACCTGCAGCTAAGAGAGAGCTCAGCTCTGCGGAGAGGTCCTGCAAGACTGTTTAGTTAAATTTCACTGAGCAGAGCTACAGCACCACAGCGCTGCTGAAGGACGGGAGAGACAAGAGCAGCCATGGATGCTCCTGAGCTCAGCGTCGTTACTGCAGAATGGTCCTCAGGCCAGATTTACCTGGAAACATGGCAAGAGACAGATTAAGGGGACTAGCTCCAACCCACCCTCACTTCAGTATGTCCTTCAGGTCACCTGGACAAGCCTGTCCTTGTCATCGCAACTTCAGCCAGCATTAGTTAAGAAAATATTAAAAAAACTATCTACTAAAATCATTACTGTTTGCCACACAGACATGCTGAAAAGCCATCAGCTCATCTCCCCCACATTTTATGGGATCATATTTACAAAACAGAGTGCAAAATAAAGCTGCCAATTCAGAGGTCTCCAGTCAGGCAATCCTTTCTAGAAGGTTAACAGAAATGAACTCATCTCAGATACCTAAAGCACCAAGAGAAGCAGGTATCAGTCCAAGATTTTATCACTCTCCTTACCAAAAGGTGCAAGATCTGTAAGGGTTCCTTGCTTTATACATTATTTTTTTTTGCCTCAAAAGGGTGAGATGAGCACATCTCCAAGGACAGACACTACCTACCGCTCTACACATCATTGTGGAGCAAAGCCACATGCAGCAAGCTCCACTTCTGCTTGAGCACAGTAATAAGAGGTGCTATGTTCCTCTCCACTGCCAGATGAGGTATTTGTTGCCAGCAACATTAATTACGTTTCCAGACATAGAAAACCACTAAAAGACTTGTTAATAAATTAGTAGGGATGTTCATACTGTAATTTAATAAAATGGTAACTACTGTGTTTTCTCACTGTACTGAGTATGCTTTGCCTCCCCACACCAACATCTATCTACTAAGGTAGCTTAAAATAAATTTCATTTATTATGCCTTCATACAAATCCCATTACTTGCTCAACAAACAGTTTTGTTTTCCTGTCTGGGCATCCCTCCAAACACAGGATGTTGTGTATGCTTTTGTAATTACTGATACACCGTATAAGAAACTATAGCGTGTTTCTGACAGACTAATTAAAGGCGAAGAACAGCCTTTCCTGAGACCTTGATTCAATTGTTATTCTCCCCTTGGCTTCCTCTGTGATCTCCACCAAGCGATGTAATCTCTCTACGCTTCACTCCCCCACCTGTAAAACACGGATGGGAAGCTCTCATCCACCTCACCTACTTACAGACCAGAAGAAAGTAACCCATCCAGTCCTTCCCTGAGCCGCAGCCCAGTTTGCCCACCAGGTCTGCAGCCTGTTTGATCACTAGAGCCCCATTTTGATCCCAATGAAGTCCCTAAGAGGACTCCCATTGACTACTGCTGCTGGTCCCCTGGCCAGCAGCCAGCAGCATGTCTCCAGGCAGGGAATGGCTGCAGACCTCAGCTCTGGAGGCTCCTAAATAAGTGTTTAAATGGAGACCTAAAAACAACCTTTTTCTTCAAGCATGCTTTTTAGACTAAACCATAAATTTCCTACAGTGCTCTCTGGGCAATGTTGTCATCTGCTTTCCTTACACAGTAACACTGAAGGGCAATAACTGTTATCGTCACCAGGAGATCCAGGGGAAAAAAGAGGGGGTGACTTTAAAAGTTCATTACAAAAATTGCTGTGGTTTTTGCAATATCTTTGTGCAAATTAAAAGGAAGCAGCTGTCATTTTAAACTAAAAGTCATGTGTTTGGATTAAATGTTTCATGCAAATCTAAAGTTTGGAGGAACAGTTAAAGTTGAAATGTCAAAGCAGCCCCCAACAGCACTTGTCTTAGCTGATTATGGAATTTTATCTCTGATCCATTACAGCATTGTGGAGTTTTTCTTGACCAAGCACAATTTGCACCCGATTTGCACCTTTTAAGCACTAACATTAACAATAATAATAATTAGGTAGACAGATAATGCTAAGACTTCAATTACAGGGCTAGAAGAAGCAACTTATCTTCCCAGACGCAGCAGGAGATAGGCAAATATTAACATAAAAGCAGAGGTCAAGTTCTCTATCAACTATCATGTGTAGAAGCATTCAGTCCTATTATGTCTATTTATGTCAGCTAAGTATATGACCTTCTGTTCTTAATACTTTTATCATCAATTGGAATAAGCTGGCAATGTTTGCCAAATATAATTCTATTTTACAGGAATTGATAGTGCTGGAGAAGGGCTAAAGCATCCAGACTAGGCTGGGAGGTTTTAATTTCTCTATCCTCTCTTCAGTTGTAGAAGAGATGAAGATTGCTGTTGATAAAGAGTAGAAATTGAAGTAGGATGAGGCAAAGGAGAACAGTGACATTGTACAGGGAAAATGCTGACTGGAAATTCAGATATTATTCTAAGTTTTATTAAGAGGTAGACCAAGTCAAGCCCCATACAGTGGGGTCTTGACTTTAGAGTATGACTTTCTTCTGAAATAGATTAGGATACAAAAAAAGAAAAAAAATAAGATTTCTTTTGCCAGCACCGTACTGATATTTTTCTCATTTTAATACAAATTCAGCAAACTTAACCATGGAGTATGTTATCTGGACAGCCCGAAAACCAAACAAGTTTGGGACTATATGGATGGGGAGCATGTTTGGAAGAGCTTTTGCAACTCCTAATAAGCCAAAGGGGGAAGCACACTCAGTAACAGGGTTTCCAAGCACGATGACCGTAATCCTGACAAATGGGGAATCGGGAGTCCCCTGGAGCAATGCAGAGAAATGTCTGTTACAGGTAAAGCACTCCAGCCATAATGAGCTGGTACATTCAACCTAATAAGCTAGGGTTTTTTTTCCCTCAAACTGTCTCCCCCCCCCCACACACACACACTTCAAGCCTGAATAATACCAACTTGCTCTGCCTATGTCCAACCAGGAGCAACCTCACTACCTTCAGCTACAGCCCAAGTGAGGAGCCGTCAGCTCCAACAACCCTTCCATGCAACCTGCCTCCTCCAAAGGGTAATAATTAAAAACATTACCATCCTGCAGATAAACCCAGTCTGAAAACATATTTCTGGATCCTTTCCTAGAAAGCAGCTTTATTTTTTCACTTCCCAACCTGTAACACCAGGAAAATATGCCAGGTAGTAAAGGATGCCAAAGGGGACTGTGGAAGGAGTCCCTGTGCCTCCCCAGCCTGGCAGGCATGTCTCTCCTCTTTGCTCTCCAAATTGGAGGCATTAACAAGATGCATATGACACAAATACAGTAACAAGAAATTTACTTTGTAGTCAAAGGTTTCCACCTCCTTAAACTTCTAGGTTGCCATGTAGTGACGACAGATAATACAGCATTAAACTTTGCAGGTGTCACCAACATATATTACAGGTACAGCAGCACAGTCTGTATTAGTTCTTCCATTTCTGGAAGAATTGGTGCCTTTAATACTTACCTCTGGACAAATACATATTAGTCTAGTTGCTACAGAAGCAGGAAACACAAGAGGTTCAGTTCTGCTCTCCCATAAATGCTTCCACTGACTTTAAGGAGCCTATGAAGCCCATGCAAAGGCAGGACTAGCTCTGTTGTTAGAATACAAACTCACTGTTTTAAAGAGAAACAATGTGTATGTACGAAAGGAAGAATTATATCCCTCCAGGCACTGTCTGCTTTTGCTGTAAAAATTGACACACTACCTTTGGAGCTTTTATTAATCATCATTTTATTCCACCCACATGTTTGTCTTAGTAACAGATTTATGCAAAGCTGATGATTTGAAAGGAGGAGTCCAGTGAACAGTATATTTTACATTAAGGTTTGTCACCAAAAGTTACTGCTATTTCCTTCAGAACCCTGTATAGGTTATAAATACATTTTTGCTCCATCTTTTACGCTGATTAATGAAATTTCCTTTTACACAAAGAACTGCTTAGGAGACAGCTTCTACAGCACTCATGCCTTCTGTGTTGAAACTGCTGCACATGTTGGCTCTGGCTGGAAAATGCCAGGGTCTCGAGGCAGAGCATACCTGCTGAGCCACTTGGCAAACTTCAGCAAGCACATTTCAGTGCAGAAGAAATTTTGACCCCATCCTTCTTGTATGCAAAACCCTGCTGACCCAGGAGCGTCAAGCTCTCAGCTTCACTGAAAGAGAGAGGGAGG